>NC_079422.1:13311530-13369030 GCF_026213295.1 Gadus chalcogrammus
CCACAGGGCATATGTACGCATATATTAGCCACCTCTCCGGAGACCCCTCTCCACCCTCTTTACCCCTTGCATACATAAGTTATCAAGCGCAAAGCCTGGGGCTTCCAACAGCCACAAATCTAAATGACAATTACTTGTTACAAGGGTCAAGATCAGCGGGCGGGTCGATGTAGAATCTGTCCCGTTAGCACTCTGGTGTCCGTGATGTCATTCCCGGTGTAATCAACACTCCGATCATGTGGCGCATTGATCACGTCGCGGGTCAAGGAGGCAGGGAGGGAGGGTCAGGGTAAATTGATGCTTTGTCAACGGCCTTTGTAGTGCAAGAACATGCCAAGGTCAGAGCTGTCCTTGAGATCCATGACGTGATCGCAACGAAAAGCCTGCTTTTTGGTGCTGTTGTCTGTGATGAATCCTCAAGTGTGCCTGAGTAATCCTCTGCCAGGCTATAAGGTACTTTTCCAACAGGTCTCATGATTGTGTATCGTGCTCATGCACATTTCCCAGGCTAACTAATAGCAGCGCAGAGTTATTGTTTAGGGCTGTCAGCGCTCATGTGGAAATGCCACAGTAAGTCTGGGCAAAATACGTTGTTTGGTCGGCCACACTCCACTAATGAGACCAACGCCAATATTGCGGTAATTTCATTACAGCTCCCAGTGAAAGCAATTATGGGTGTGTTCCTGACAACTTCACGACATCTCACCATGATCTCCCTGACAGGAAAACACCAAAGCTTGCCACTGCTGGTGCCATAACAGTTCCTGTCCCTGAGACTTTCCAAAAGCTGTGAGAAACTGTGTGATTGATGACCCTGACACAAACACAACTATCTCTCTTTGTTATGGCCTGGTCTGACTTGATGGACATCTTTTGACATCCTTCTGACTTATTACAGAACTCAGAACTCAAGATATGCCTCGCACTGGACACTTTAGGGGCAGACCATGCCTCCGTTATGCCTTATTTTATTAATAAAGAGGACCAGAGTGAGTATGATATTTTAGTGATAACGGTATGGGTGGGCATCAATGATATCAGACCATTCCTCCATTGGGGCATCATCCAAAAAATACATACAATGTATTTGTGAAGCAAATTACCAATAATAACTTGAATTTTAGGACTGCTGTTTTAGGAGCAGGAATGAAGATGGTCAATACATCGTTAGAGGCTACCTCCTGTAAAGTCAAAGGGAAAAGTATTGCGTCAATGTACGATATGCCACGTTAATGTTCAATATTGTCTACTTTAATTAAAGACTGGCCATGTATGCATATGGTGTAGCAGTAAAGACGTGGAAAATACTGCACTGAACTATATTACGACTAGATAAAAAAATCACAGAGGCAAGGGGCAGGGGCATGAGGTGTGACAGCTAAACAGAATCTCCCCAGCATTTATGTTGAGTTCAGCAGTTTAGAAGGACCAGGGAAAAAAGCGCATTGTTTCATATTCAGCAAACAACATGAATAGGTTTAGGAAAGCCTTTGAAGCTCGAGGCTTCTGCAGCATGGCAGTAACGTTATGAGCATATATGTGTCATATGGTGTGCTGAGTTAGCTCTCGGGAACATAGTTTATTCATCTCACTCTCTTTAAAATGATTACAGAACACACACACACAATAAATAAAACTTGAATGCATCCATGTTATGATGTGCATTTATATTTAAAGAAGCAACTTTAGGAATCTTACATTGTTCTATGTTCCCTAGATGCCTTCCCACCTAAAGAATGCACCGTCCTTCCCTAGGTGAATTCCTGAATGTAAATGATCATGATTGTAGAACATATTAAATATGTATGTTTGTTTTTGCATTTATGTAAATACATAGGAGTTCAGTTTTAACTATAATTGATTCCTAGATGTAAAGAAATATGGCAAAGAAATAGCAACAATCTTCATTCAACTGTCAAACCACCACATGAGTGTGCCTGTGAGGAGTATTTACTCCTCACAGGAGGAAAAGAATAGAGGAAAAGTGACATCTCGCTGACCTTTTGGTGCTGAACATCTTGGCAGTGTTGTTCTTCAGAGCAGAGGTCGAGGGATCTCCGAGACTTCAGGCTAGGCCTTCAAACCTGCAGGGTCACACACACACACACACACACACACACACACACACACACACACACACACACACACACACACACACACACACACACACACACACACACACACACACACACACACACACACACACACACACACACACACACACACACACACACACACACACACACGCACGCACACATGCACACAAGCACACACACAAACACATGCACACAATTAACATCACAGAATTGCAGAACACTCAAGTTGCTTGCACTAGCCTTGCCTGATACACCATGGCAAAAGTCTATTAGTCTCAAAACATTCTACCTACTGGGTAACTGAAATGGATTAGGCATTTATAGTAGCATAGACAGGCTCCAGAGTGCGCCTAATTTGGGCGCACATGCGCCTAGAATTCGGGGTAGTGCGACCAAATATTTTATTTGGGCGCACCGGTGCGACTGAAAATGTATCTGGTATAATTATTATTATTTATTTTTTTACAGAGCAGTCCATTCATAATATTGTAATAACCACGGAAGAGGCAGTGAATGAAGTATTGATTAGACAGCGATTTATTAGACACCTAATAAACCGATGGGACACGCAAGACCGGTAACAATAGAAACGCCGGGAAACAAACCCGCGAAGCCCAATCCAGGGGCCTGTACTACGAAGCTCGATTAGAGGGTTAGCGAGGTATGTTGAGCTGAAAGCCTGGGTCAGCTGTACCATGAAAGTCGATCTCTTTAAGCGTCGCTGTATCACCATGGTGACTTACGCTCGCAACCAAACCTGGTCGGGAGCAGCTTTTCAGCGAGTCTACCCGGAGATTGGCTACTTATATCGGCGTGCGCAGCTTCCTAGCCCCTCCTCCGATAATGGCGTCACCATTTGTGGGTGTTCCCATGGACCTCAACGCACTTATCGTACAGGCGTCTCTCCGGAGACAGAGGGTTTTTCGGGACAGAACCGATCCCTTGGCATTGTCTGACGATATTCTTTATGAAAGATACAGATTCGGCATTTATTTAAGGCATTTATTTAATGGTCAAGATATTATTAATCAATGGCGTAAATATCGACGGTGCAACCGGTGCAGCTGCCCGGGTTGCCCCCCCCCCCCCTCAACAACTCAGAGCAAGGCATGCACGATCCAACACCCCCCCCCCCCCCCCCCCTCAACAACTCAGCGCAAGGCAGGCACGGTCCAACCCCCCCCCCCCCCCCCCCTCAACAACTCAAAACTTGGGTACACCATAAATACGTGCTGGTGCACCCAAATTCAAAATTTAGGCGCACCAGTGCACCCAAGGACAAAGTTAGTCTGGAGCCCTAAATTAGTATACCGGTAACTGTATTAAAGGGACACCATGGGAGAATCAAATATTCCTTCTCATTAGTGGCCCCTTTGGCCGGTAGTTGCACTGCAGCATGCTGGAGCTCACTCATTAAAAGCACAGTTGGGTTGAAACAATGGGTTGAAACGATTGCAATCATTAACATGTGTTAGATATAATCTTGAACAAACGTTCAAATTAAGAAGTTCGGAAAAAAGTTCACAGGCCCGGTTCAAATAAATCAGCCTGGAGGCTGATCCACACACCGCAGAGCGACAGCAAGGTCTCATTTGTTAAGTCCAATAACCTGTTGTACAACATATCGTCAATTTAAAGCAAATTATGCAATAAAAATCGTACAGGCTTCCCCTTTAAATATGGAACAAATATGTTCCGCCATGAAAATGATATTTCAATGAACGGCCACATTGCAAACGTGAGTGTGGACTTATCCACACCAGAAAAAATAAAATAAAATAATATATATATATATATATATATATATATATATATATATATATATATATATAATATAATGCAAGTCACACTGTTAAACTCCCCAAAGCCTCTCTTTGCAGCCCGCAGTGCCCTCCACCCTATATAATGGCTCCCAGGGTTTGGCGGGAGTCCCTGCTCTTTCATGTAAAGGTTATTAGAGCCAGTGCTAGAGGAGTTAGAGGAAAGAAGACAGGGCTCAATAATTAATGTGGAGGCCTATGCCTCCTCAACCCCCCCGTCCACCACCCCTGTGTCTATAATGAGATGAGTGGAGGGCCACAGCGAGAGAGGGAGCGAGGGAAGGGGAGAAGGGAAAAGGAGACCAGAGTGATTAAAACCACTTGCTGGGCCCCTTCTACCATTTGCCTCGGAACCAAGGTGTGCACGCGCACACCGTGCCGTGCACGTGCCGGCACCTGCGTCTGAGGCCACCTCAGCTGACCCGTACCACTTGCTCATCTCCCTCTGAAAACAGTCTATAAAGAAAGATATTCAGCCCTAGTGTTAAGGCTAACAATGTAAAGTGAGTCAGGCAACATTGGATGAATAGGGTTAGGGTAAAGTGGGAGGGGCCAATATGGGAGAAATGTACTGTATGCTTAAAATAAATATAACTATTATATATTATGCAAATAATGAAAGTATAATACTAATCTTACCTGTATTCTATAATGAAAGAAAAGAAGTGTGAAAAACACAGTTATAAAAGTGTGTCACTCACCTCTATGTATATACAGTAAACCTTAGATGTTTTATACCACCAATATGGTTTCATTCTCAGGGACTGTTCTGAGAAAAGCAGGTTCCGAAAAGCGGTCTAAACCCAGTAATGAGTCATGAGAAAGTACCTCCATAACAATAACAACAGTCAGCCTACACATATACCATGTAATCTTAATTTTGTTAACCGGTTCAGATTTAAGAATCAGTTGCTTCTAGAACAAACGGCAGATCGCGTGATAGCCTTCCAAATAGTTTCACTATTATACTTCATTCATCATCCGAGATTTACTTTCATCTAGGTAGAACCCCTCTACTACGACAACGTGCTGAAACATACTCAAACAAATGTTGTGTTTCCACGACACTAACCTCATTGGACAGCCCCCTTATTTAATTGGAGTGTTTATGTAAATAAGGCCTCATCTCCCTTTTTAAGTTTTGTTCACATTTACAGAAGTAGGTCCAAAGAATGGCATACGTTTGATAATATGAAAATGGCTTGGATTAAAGATTATAGGAATAGAATTCCAGAAGTGACAACAAAACAATGGAAAGCCGCTGGGCGAGCATAGGTCAGGTACCGTCAGGGCAAAAGGCACAGCTGTCCGATCAGACAATATCAAGAGTTGTGCGCGCTGTCAGATGTCGACTGCCTGAATGTGACCTAATTCGCCTTCTCTTCTGTTCTGTGTTGGAGTGTTGGAGAGGCCTGACCTACATCTGCATCACTCGAGTATTAACTATTCCCATTATAATGTAATGCGTAATGAGTAAACAGCAGAAAGCAAACCCTTCAAAGCTACAGGTAAACAGAGAGAGCGTGAGAGAGAGGGAGAGAGAGAGAGAGAGAGAGAGAGAGAGAGAGAGAGAGAGAGAGAGAGAGAGAGAGAGAGAGAGAGAGAGAGAGAGAGAGAGAGAGAGAGAGAGAGGAAAAAAGATAAATAAAAGTTCCCATTACAAACTATTTCATGAAACAAACGGTTTTCTAATCTGAGGGAAATGTGTCACCCGGAGGCGGGGGGGGGGGGGGGGGGGGGGGGGGGGGGGGTTCACAGAAAGACACTTTCATAGTGTCAGACAATTTCCGTCTTCCAAAATGTGGCTCATCCTACCATTCGTCACAGTGTTGCAGGGATTTAAAATGATTATGTGGACAGCCTCTATATACCAAACCCCCGCACTTGCCTGAAAACAAAAACCCAGCTTTCAACAAATGAATTAGTTATTTTTGGTAACATTTATACAGGGACAATTTTGGTTGGATGGCAGGGTGCTGCAGCCTAAACGAATACACTATTATTTTTTGAGGATTATAGAACAGTATAAGGAAGGACAACTTGAAGGTGAGGAACATTGATGGAAAATATATCAAAGGCACATATACTATAATTAACAGTCTCTTGTTTGAGATGGTCTTCTGGTGTGGCAATGGCTTCTCTGAACAGGGTGCTCATCTGTACTTCTCCATCTCATCTTCAGGGGAAGCAGCCCTTCCGTTCCCCTGACATGAATGGATGTGGTGGTCTTTGCCACCTCCACGGAAAAAAAGAGTAGAGAAAAACATGGATCCTATGTGTTTCCCTTACCAAGCGCCGTTAATCAAGCCTTGTGTTTTAGCCTAATTGTCTGTAGTAGGGCAGACCATCCTGACAAACACTATCAGCATCCAAGCATGTAATGGATGGGGTGAGGTGAAACTTTCAGAAAGACACAAGGACCGTAGCTATCGCAATGGCCAAGTATTAGTTTTGGTTCTAGTGAGAAACCGCTACCTATAGAAACATGAATCCTAACAGAAGACAAAATAGTTCTGGAGTCTGGACCTAGTGCAACATCTGTGACAGATCTACCCCACACCATGCATTTCGTTTCGTTTATTTGATGAATGTGGTAATGTTTTTAACTTAAAATTTGTATTCCGAGCTGCCCTCGGGTTTATGCATGACAGTCCAGAGAGAAGAACGTGGTTAGGGATGTAAGCAGCGGATTTGGTTTTCTTGGATTAAATCTAGAATGTGAATGGGAAGGATGAAGAAAACATTCATTGATCAGACAGCATCGTTAGCCTAGGGAGCCCGCTCAGCACCAACAGCTCAAACACAGTAGAATAGGTTGTCTGCCAAACAATCAAACTCTAAGAATTCAGCTGCAGAACCAAATGTTACACTTTCCTCCTATATGTGAGGTGATGAGGCTCTACAAATGGGTGAGAATCCAGACTAAAGAAGGATTTTTACATTCAATCATCACTTTGAAAAGTACCCACCTGCAGTGGCATTTCAATGGGTGCCGGGACTACTGCAGTGATATGACTCATCAGCCTCTCATCGTTTCCCCTCCTTCTGCCTCTCTTCTCTCCCCCTGTTGTCCTGCCCCGCAGACACCACCTCAGCCTTGTTTACACCACTCTTATTTCCCCCAGCGCCAATCCCTTTCCTTGGTTTGTGTCCACACACACACACACACAATAACACACACACAAACAGACACACACAAGTACAGGCTATGTTTCCCGAACTAATAGGGGTCACATTAGCCTGGCAGGAAGCACAATGCCATTATGCAAATGATCAGTCAATTACTGGGCAACGGGTAAACACCCTCTCAGTCATTTTTGACGCTCATATTTGCACTCTTCTAATGGCGGTGATGCCTGCCTGTTATCTAGGCAGGAGAATCATATCAGCCTTTCTCGGGGGACAAACGGCAATATACCTGGCCGGGGTCAATTGTGTCATCGTTGGGTTGCCCCGGATAAGAGCAACTGGCTGGGCAAACAGAGACATCTAAATGTAAATTGCACCGATGCCTTGTGTCGCAGGGAGAGCAGAATGGATTTGTTGGACATAAGGATTTGTTGCACATACACTTGAATATTGACAGGAAAAATTTGTCACTACTTTGACAGAGCAGGATCTAGACAGATATTACAATTAATTTATACGTGAATAAGTACATACGTGTGCTACAAAACCTGCTTCCAACAACATAATTTACAGTAAGCATCAAGCAACAACAAAGTTGACCATTTGTTGCAATATCTTAACTCAATCATTTGATATCTTTTTGTTTACCTTTATATTTATATTGTTTGGCCAAAAAGGTCAGACTCTAATGTGTTTGACAGCAACACAAAACATATTTAAATATGTTGCTGTGTCAAGCACATACATACAGCCCCTATACATATTTCAAACTCTTGATGTCATCAATGCAAAATTAGACACATTGTATTTTATGTGCAGAACTCTAATATTTGAAAGCTACTCTTCCAACTCAAACAACAGGGTCGACATACGTTTTACATCTAATAGACACACCCTTACTCTAAAAAAAAAGAAGCTAGAAATGTATTTATTTGATATTACACTTATTATTTAGATGGGACATTGGTTAACCTTTCATCCTTGATTTGCTGAACATCACTTAACATTCTATGTTAAGTGACGTGTGGACAATCTAAAAAAGTGAATGCAGCAGAATTTCACACTGCAATAACTTTTAATTAACAAACATCTTCCTTCAACACCCACACAAACAATACAGCAAATAGCATTGACACATTAATTAAAATCTAATTGAGGTACTGCCTGTTTACTGGTGGATGCAATGTTTTTAGATTAAATGGTTGGAGGACATTAAATCTTGATTCTTGAATATGGTGATCTCGGAGAGATCTTGAAAGCCCTTTCCAGAATTTGAATTCATAACCTTTTGCAATTTTTGGACTTTTGTGGATGTTGATTTGGTACGCCAATCTTCCAAGTTAAAATGTTGGTGTCCTCTTTTCAGTCTGAAAAATGTGATTCTCAGTATCAAATAAGTGAAAACTTACTTGAGTAAACCAGTGACAACGTGTCTCTCAATGCTTTTATCAGCAGAGTGCTGAAGAATATCAAAGCCTTGATTTAAATCTTTGGTCAAAAACATAAAGTGGCATATTGGCTTGTTGATGAATTATCCCCTGGCCTCAATCTACTTTGTGCAATGTTCTTTTCAAACATTTGAAAGGACAAACACAACGAATCAGTATATAAAAATATATATCTACCTCCTATTAATTAATATATTTTAGATACTGAGGTTTGTTGTTTCTTTATGCTATAATAGGCCTACTTATTAGGACTATTATAAAGTTGTGGTCGCGATTAACTCTTGCCAGTGCCAGTTATTCCTGTACCACTGTACATTATTCAGCTGTGAGGTTATGACTGGCTTGCTCTATAGTGAGAGGGAGGCTTTGACAAGCAGGGACGGATGCTGATTTGAAACAGATTGAACCGCTTACCTCAGATAACTCTGTCTCTCTACCTTCCCAGGCACGTCTATTTTTATCCCTTAGTGTGCCCCAACGTCTCGTTGTGTATGGGCTCTGTGGAAGATGACAGTGGCGAAAAGAGGAAACTTCAGCTTTTCCAGAGTACTGGCTCTTGGCAAGGTATATACAGCAGCGAGAATGCTGTCAGTTTAAGTTATGGGTGTGCATGCTGGTTAGGGATATTTCTCTGCTGAGTCACGTCACTGAATAACGTTAGGCTGACAGAGAATAATGCCCATAAAACATGACTTTTCTTTCTTTGAAAACATTCCAAGAGGAGGATCACATGCAATTGTTTTTCCACTGAAGCCTAATTAGACAATATAACGATATCACAAGCCGTAGACGAATGTAGATTAACCCATGTGATTACAAAATGTAAATGAGTAAAAAAGGGATGACCACTTACAATTAAGTCCGTAGAAACTACTCTACGTATTTAGATTAATTTCACGACTGAGCAGTAGAATGTGGATGTTAGGGTTGGGTTCCAGAACCTTTTGGCCGGGAGTTACGCCCCTCACCATTCGACCTTCCTTACCCCAGTTGTTGAAAACACAAAATGATAAAGCACATCTATTCAACCACAACAACAACAACAAAAACAATATCCTTTACCTTAACAATCGGTCATTTGGATTAAGATCAGACAGGCGACGTGGGCAGTAGGGATACGTACTATAATGTTGTGGCTGTGCTGTGGAGGGGTAGGGTGGGAAGAGGGAGGCATTCGGCCGAGGGGGTCAATGGGCTAGGATACTGTAGCTTACAAGGCAAATCCTCTCTAATCCACTGCCAGTCCCATGACGTTGTGTACTTTAGGTCTACGCATGTAAAGCTGCTAAGGACCCAGGCTAAGACTGCTACATCCACAAGGAACCAACTGTGAATAACATGCATGCGTTTGGTTGTATCTCCCTGTGAGAACTGTGGATGTGTCCCTCCACCTTATCAACTAATTTGAGCTTCAACATAGCCTGAAGGCAGACAAAACACACGACTCAGTGCAGGTTAAAGGTCTTATTCAATGGGTAGGAGGGTATTCCCTTCCACACTGGTGTATTTAAGGCAGGCATGGTAAAAGACATGCTACTTCCACAGCAAACCCTTGCAAATCAAACTGGATTGAAACTTTTGGCTGCTCATCACCAACAAGGCTTACAATCAAGGAGGGGATGGGGGGTAGAGAGACAGAACGAGCCTATAAACAATGATGTCATTTCATTTCATTTCGTTGAAGGATTTCCAGATGGATACCTGGAATCCCAACAGAGTGCTATAAATCACTATGTCACAGGACTTGTCATTACGTAATTGCTTTCTTGTAGATCTGGGCTGGCTTCTGTCTATCTCCCTCTCTATTAAAAAAACAACATTTTGCATTTCATGAATGTTTTACTAGCAGTCTGTACGGTAAACCCTTTGGACTGAAGTAGAAAGATGTACGCATAAAATACATAATATTACTGTGAAGTGCATGCAGAGTGCTGAGGTTTAACAGCATTGTATTGATCATATGCATTATATCTATATCCATAAAGCAGTGAATGGTTTGTTTTAAGAAAAACAATATCTGCAATCACAGGCAAATATAAACACATTTTAGTTATGCATAGTAGATAATTAGGTGAGACATAACATCATCTCATATACAAAGTGTCTGTAGAGATAGTTAATCATAAAACTCCTTAAGCAGCTCCAAATATCCTTTAAATAAATAATTTCATCAGACTCTCATCAGGAAGAATGTGGGACATGGCATCTTTGATTTATTCCACCGTTCTAGGAAGTATCGAGGATATGTTGGCTCCAATGAATGTTTACACGTTGTACTGAACAAAACAAGGCCTTGGTCAAACTACTCTGCCTTCAACTATATTGGAGATTCCTGTTCCCCTGAATATCTGTAGTGTATGCATTTAGAAGCCATCATCTTTGACAGTCTTTATGAACATGTTAGGCGTAGATTATTCATCAATTTGATGTGCTGTCAAAACTTCAGGGAGAAATTTATCTTAATTCAAATAAACCTCCATGTTGTTCATACAATGTAGAAAGATGGAGTGGGAATTTGATTGAGTTTCAGTGTGAATGCTGCCTGAATCCCACCATTGCAAATTGAAAACATTTATGAAAAGAATAACTTTCAAAAAATGTTACATAACATTTTGGAGAATACGTTTTTAATTGAACTCCAGCAAAGATTTGTAAGATTATCTTATGACATAATAAGTGGGATATAATATAACTCATGAATATTGAATGCTGAGAATTCAACACAGCAGCCCCACATCATTATGGCATCTGTAGTAGTCTGCCCGGCAACAAGTGAGGGGAGGTATTACAGTGGGGTTCTGGGCTATGTTTGTATTCCTCTGGGTAGCAAGAGGGTACTCTGGCCTACCTTGAAGCTCTGTGCACATTAATGAGTGTACCCAGAGAGATGAGATTGAATGCAGCTGTTCCATCACTGGCTGGTTACATGACAAAGGAGCATCGCACTGATAGCAGTGGGTTATAAGCAACGGACATATAAAAGACTAAACACACAATTTATCATCATAAGCACATTTATCAAATTCTGGCTATTCTTCATGTACAATTTTGTATGCTGATAAACTATTTGAAATAGAAATGCCCAAATCATTGTTTAGGAATGGGAAGAATTGCTTCAAATAACGGCTTAGCCTTATCAATATGAACCGCAACGCAATGATCAGTAGGACACGGCAACCATTGAATAAGCAGGAGGAGAGGTATAATAATATAATCAGTTAGTATGCACATAATGAGATACTACATGTGATAATACATGTGTGCATTTTGACAGCCAATCTAAAATCAATATATTGCCTTCAAAGTGGTTGATAATAAGATTTAAATTGTTTTTATTGTACAACCAAAGCATGGGCAGTGGAGCAGTTGTATGGTTTAAAACTGAAACAAAGTGTAAATAAAACAAGGACATGAGGCATGAGAACAGTCACTCAAGTTATGATCTGCCACCAGTTGGTTATTAAGTGGATATTAGGCTTAATTGGATATGAGAGATTCCAACCCCATTGGCGTTGGAGTTATTCCACCTCTTCCAGCTCTAAATTATGACATTGAACTAACTTTTGACCTTGAACAAACACAAGAAGGTTGTATTATATCCACTGAATGACTCGGCTCTCTGTTAACCAATCCATACATTTCGTTGGGTTAATATATTTATCTTAAATATTTTCATTACATTTATAGAATTGGCTCTGTAGGACCAACTGTAGGTACTTGTACTAGTGCTACTCTACCTATAACTTAAAAGTTTTATGAAAGGTTTTCATTTATCTTATGGATCACTGATTCTGTCTATGTTGATTCTGCTGGAATTGAAAGTGCGATTTACCTTAAGGGATAAACAAAGTGCGATCGTACACCTTATCATCTTAACATCCCCTGTATACTTGCTAACCTGTCCTTGACTTCAGTAAAAAGTTAATTTCCGTAATTAACTATTAAGTGGTCCTTGCTCTCCCATTTAACAGCCAGAATATGCGCTGTCTGCAACATAAAGGATATTCATACGCAATCCTGTAATTGACTATGGGCTACTCTGTTGGGATGCATCTCGGGCAACAGTGTTGACTCATTTAATTAATCTTCATTCCAAACTGAGAGATCTGTAGTTGCTGAGGTTGGCACTTTCCTAAGCACAGCTAGAACCACCACCAACCAAACGTAATGCAACATAGGAGTATGGGAGAAAGAGAGAAATATGTGTTTGTAAAAGTCCTATTCATTCATTTTACAATGAATATCCTGTTATCCTGCTCTCACGATATCTGACAAATGTGTACTTTTTAATTCAGTTATAGGCGAGCACTGCTGAGAAGCAGCATATTATGCGTCCTTCCACCTTGCAGAAACACTGAGCGGCGTTTCAGGCAAAGTGTTTTATTTCAGAATAAAATATATATGAAAAAGTAGACCTCCACAACAGAGCCTGACCGGACAAGACCAAGACAGTGTGTGCATCGATATAGAAACTAAACATGATTACAGCTTGTTCTACGCGGGTACTTACTTTTACGTAGTAGTGTCGTACTGCCGATGGGTAAGTTCAGTTTGCAAACATATTCAGGAGCCAGCTTCTCTTGTCTTGTTTGGTCGTGTTGTGTTTATCAGGGATGGACTGTTGTAGCCTGACAGTTGCCGGCATGCAGAGTCATTTGACCTTCTAATAGAAACTACCATTTCTAAGACGTAGAGTAGGGGAGGAGCGGAACATACCAAACGGTTTCTCCTAACCGTTCTCATCGAACGACGGTACGCCTAGAACGGGATGCTCCAAATGAGCGTTATTGGAGAGAGAGAGAGAGAGAGAGAGAGAGAGAGAGAGAGAGAGAGAGAGAGAGAGAGAGAGAGAGAGAGAGAGAGAGAGAGAGAGAGAGAGAGAGAGAGAGAGAGAGAGAGAGAGAGAGAGAGAGAGAGAGAGAGAGAGAGAGAGAGAGAGAGAGAGAGAGAGAGAGAGAGAGAGAGAGAGAGAGAGAGAGAGAGAGAGAGAGAGAGAGAGAGAGAGAGAGTGGGTGAGACATCAGTTACATGGGTTTAGCAGCCCATAAATAATATTTGATATTTCATTCTCCTAGTAATTGTTGTTATTCTTGTTATATTTGAATTAGTCTTGCTCTGAGGACTGTTATCTGGCGTATAAAGCTCCTCGGAAGAAAAAGACCGGATATTGCGTTACAGTAGACCGGGATAACACCATAATTAAGGATCTTCACCACCCGTTTCATTGAACTCCAGCTCGATGTCCCAAACCTGCCACCATTCTGGACTATGAGTACAGAGAAGTGATGATTTACTGCGCTAGATAGACACAACAATACCCCACAACATTCAACATCACTATAGACCATTTTATGATACGCAAACTTTGTAATTATGTTACTGTGTTTTGATGTCCTTGTTTATTTTTCTTTTCATTTTTATAAAAAGCTTATATATATATATATATATATATATATATAAAATCATTTAGCTGGTTTAATTGTATATTTGCATAGTCACGTGTGCGCTGGGTAATTAGCGCCCTGGCCCGATTATTTTGACATTCATGATTCAATTGTTGTTGGGCAGATCAGGCTTACGGCAAGGTTGAAACCGATGCTCCCCCTGGTCCCAGTGACAGCAGCCAGAGATATCTGCTCACTGAGTTGGATACAGTGCATTTCTCAAGTATAAATGAAGACTTGTTACTGTATTGATTGATGGTAGCGAGCGAGGAGGCAAATCGATGAGCATCGCATGGAGTCCTCATGAGGGCTGAAGAATGATGCTTGAGACGCCTACCCCCGTGAAGACCCCCAGAGCTCACTCATAAATAACTGAGGGAGACAGCTGGTTTCCTTAGAAATATAGCTAGCTTTCCTTTACGGTGAAAGGGCTTGGGGTACCTTGCTTTATATTGACTTGGCTTGTTTTTAGAACTGAATCAGGTGAGCTTTTGAAAAAACATAGACACAACACATAAGACACAGTAAAGCCCAGACAACACACAGCCACATGTGAAATGGTGGTCTTTCTCTCTCTTTGCATATGAGTATTAATTTGTATTCCCAACTAAAACCAAAACGATGGTTCCCTTTATGGACATTTGTGCTGCATTTGTGGTAAAAACTTCAAATGTTCCTGAAAAATTCAATACAACGTTGAATGGTATGAAGCCTGTTTTTTGCCTCTTCATTCCTTCATTGCAGTTGGGACAACTAAGAGATCAATAAGGTGTCATGATACTGGGCCCAGCCTGTTCACCCCAGTTGGAGTGGTCAAGTATCCAAACTGGTGCAGAACCTCATTATTACTTATATACATCATTCATCATTCATTCAAAGAGGAAAAGTGGTGAACATCATTAGATGTGTTATCTCAGACATATCCAGCAACAACGACCCTATTCTCATCAGGAAATACTCGTGGTTGATGTGGTGACTCAGACATGAATTCTGCATGGACAAATTCAGAGTAGTACATTCTGTTCTCACAAAAGGTGCTCTCACACGTGTGGGATTGGAAACATTAGAAGTGAAGCTCCATGATCCTCCTCCAATCAGATGCTCAGCCAGCTCCAGGTCCCTCTAGCCTTCAGTGAAGTTTGTCATGTACTAAAGGTGTCTGACAAGGGATATTGAAATCACTCTGCCGGAAGGGAGGACCACAGTTAGAATAACCTTCAGAAGACAATGTTTTTATTCCATCACGTGATTCGAAATAAGCGACTCATTCCATCCATTTTATCAATTAGCCCATTGAAGTCTAGTTACCGTGCAACAGCGGTGATTGTTTTTCATAGAACTTAGATTACAGCCTACAATGAAAGATGTAATCAGACACAATTAACCTTTCATTCAAAAGCACGTCCAGTTTCATTTGCATTTGCATGGGTTGAACTTCTGTCTCTTTCTTTCCTTTCTTTTTTTTTCACTTTAGCCCCCGCACACAAATACCAGAGCACCACAGCAGGCCCTTCAACCAGGGGATGCAATAAAGGCATGAAGCAAACCTTGGTTGGGAGATATGAGCACCACATGTCAATCCCGAGCGAGCCGGGAGCAGTTAGTGATGACCTGGGGTGATACAGGCAGCCGTTGGTGGATGTGTCACCTGGTTAACCCTGCTCCATGTGACAGGCCGATAAGGCAAACAGGAAATGGCTTTTCATTGACTTCTGTGTTATCTCAATTAGAATTTGATTTCATATAGATGTGCACTCTTTTGTGTTTATTTGGCCACTTGTGTGTGTGAATGAACATATGTGCGTGTCGGTGTGTGTGTTTATTTGTCTGTGCTTGCACTCACATAGTTTATACTGCATAAGTCTATGAATTTGCATTTCATGCAAATGTGTGTGCAAATGTTTATGTATATTCAAAAAAGTATTTTTGAGAATTTACGTGCATGCAAGGTGAAATTTACTAAACTTAAGTGCAATCAATTATGGAGGCAGTGTAAAAAATAAGAAATGGGACGGAGAGACATGTCAGAAATGTAAAAATAACTAGTTGTTATCTACCACAGAGTAGACAGAATATTCCATGTACCCATATTACCAATTCCGTTGCACATGCATGCACTGGAGGTGGGAGGTATAGTATTTTCTTGCATGTTTTGCTGCATATTAACTCTTAATTCCAATGATGGTCCACTGTTGGTTGTGGAAACCTAGTGCTGGTGCAGAACGGCTCCATTGAGGGGAATGACACGACATGGATCAGCTCATGGCTGCAACCTCAAGACGACAGGATCTAAAGAGTCGTCCTGTGAGCTGATGCCATGGTCTAGTGCCGTGGGCACTAGACTAAAACTACTGTTCTAAAGAAACCCATCCCCTTGTCAGAACGCTCAGGGATCAAACAGTAGCTAATCCGTGGGGATTGACTTATACCTCCATCCAATGCCTTTAATGTTTAAACCCGCAAATTCCCGGCACAGGTAATCTATATATAATAGGTCAACCACAAATACTTCACCTTTAAATCCTGGACAGAAAAACATTGCATTTTCTAGGGGGTCTTATTATGTGACAACACTAGTTATCACACATAACCTTGGTGGAATGAGTGGGTTTGTGCAAAGATTACGAGATAAAGAGTGCAAGAAAGGAGTTTCCGTCAGAAGGCATTGATGTCTCCCTGATTGGTCTATACATCTTGCAGTCCTAATTAGGCAGAGGAAGGATAAATAGAGAGGTGGAGTAATGCCAATGGCATTAGCTTTAATCAACTCTGAACCCCCACCCTCCCCAATACACAAACACAAACACAAACCCAAACAATGTGACGCCGATTATTTTAGCCAATGCTTCTTCATAGACAGATACAAACAAAAACAAACACACACACACACACACACACACACACACACACACACACACACACACACACACACACACACACACACACACACACACACACACACACACACACATGCACACACACTTGGACACCCACCGTCACCACCACAACCACAACAACAACAGGCCGATGCAGCTTTGTCTCCCCCACAGTAGCCAATACCAGACTTAAATCATTTCAGTCTTTCCCTCGTTTTAAATTACAACAATGAATTTACTCTGTGATCTGAGTCACAAAATGTGTCTGCTATCAAAACAGGGTTTATGTTCCGGTTTAACTTTGTCTAGACATGGCTTGCTGGATAAAAGTTGTGGATACTCGTAAATATCTTGACATGCCCTCTCTTCCTTAAATCTCAGTGCTGTAAGAGTCTCAGAGCAAAAGTATTTTTTTCTATAATTAATAAAGATTGTATATTATTATTATTATTATTATTATTATTATTATTATTATTATTATTATTATTATTATTATTATTATTATTATTATTATATATTATAAATATAATTTAAACGATGGTAACAACTTGGTTGGATATTAGGAGAAACAGAATGATTCATTACAGTCGTAAACAAGGGGTAGGCGTTTTATAACCAGGCTGGAACCACGTTTCAATTGAAGGCGTGGGATTCTTAAATATACTCGTATTAAATGGCGATTATTATCCAATACACTGATAAAAACCATGGACCTATTAAGTGCTAAACCTACTGAATACATAATGGGGGGGTAAGGGATACAGGGCCCCCTGCAGGCCATCAATTAAACTGCCCAGTCCTCCAAAAAATCCCAACAGCACCCCCCCATGCCTATCGTATTGTTTTATTCTTTAGATATTTAGTTCCAGCTTTTTTTATATTCATAGAATATAATGATTAATGTAAATTGCGTTATATACAAACAATTTCATCGTATAACACTGCTTATTTATTGCAAAGGTCTGTAATTTGATATCGCCTATCACACCGGTGCAATCTGTCCCTTTTCGGCCCCTGTATAACAACAAGGAAGTAAATCCGAAAAGTATTTCATTCAAACCGCACATTGTTTGGTGCATCGCGCATTCATATTGTTTTTAAAATGCGCAGAAGAACTGAAGGGCAAGATTCGAGTGGCGAATCTCGTAGGTCAGAAAGTAGGGTACGTAATGTCATTTGCAACACCTTCTTGTTTCCCCCTTTACCAACAATCAAACCTCCGTTCGCCACACTGTTTGGCGTTTAATACAACGTGTCACATAAGCACGTAATGCCAATCTCAGATAAGGACAGTTAAATGGCGATCAAGCCCCATCCTAGGTACATGGCTGCTTATGTTCTTGAGCCGACCCTTTTAAGCGGGTGTGCTGGTAATTTCGATTAGTGAAGTTGATCTCTGATTTGTAGGAATAAGTTAGAATCCACTTCGTATTGGTTGTTTAAAATGGTCACTGTTACTGTGATTGTGATCATTATTATTTAAAAAAACAAAACATTTTTCTACCAAGGATGCTGATCGTGTACAACCCCTTCAAGCCGAGGACCAACGCTTCACCTACTGGTCCATCATCAAGAATATTGGAACTTGTTTGCTTTTCATCATCGCTGTACCACCGTTCCTCAACTATGCATCACTGCAGAGAGAAGGACAGTTGCTACTGCCGAAAGGTTCCCAGCATATTCCATCCTTCGAAATATACACTTATATCTATATAGAATTGACAGCTTTTTCCACCTAATACTGTCATCAGAAAATATTCCAATAATGGTGTTCAACATGCCTGGGTGTTTGTACATGTGTAAGATTCTTGCCACTATGCACTTGTCTCAACTTTTGAGTTGATCTCTCCATTCAAAAGAAAAATATTTTTTTGGATATTTCTATATACATGCATTAGAATCTGTTCTTAACAGCCGTCTCTATTCTCTTCCAATGCAGAAGGACAGATCCTTGATGTCGGGCTGGGTCAAAAGATGCACCTATTATGTAAAGGACAAGGAAAACCAGTTGGTAATGGAACACTCATTAAACAATTTGTAAATCACCGGTTCATATTTTAGCCATATTATATCCGTTACAGTCCATTGTTTTTGCTGCTTCATTGATTAACCATACTGCCATCGTTGTTTACAGTCATATTGGATGCCCCAACCGGAGCGTCTTCAGACATTTGGTATCATGTCCAAGAAAGTGTTGCTCCGCTGACAAAGGTGAGGAATTTACAGAAAAATATTATTATTAATATTTACAGTGGGATCTTTTTATTTTTTATTATTTTTGTATTATCAGGTTCATTCAAGAGATAGAAACCAAAATCAATGAAACATTCAATATTGTACTGCAAAAAGATATTTTGATTTAGCTTCAAAACCAACTATGCAGTGGACTGCAGTCTGAGTATTTACAGTTCCATTACCAAGGAGAGGTCATCAGAGGGCTGTTGTTGTTGTAGTAGTGCTGCGGTATGCTGTCCAATGAGAACACAGCATTTGCAGAAAGCTGAGTCTGACAGACTGGCCGTCGCTGTCCGTTTGTCTGAAATACGACCCCCAATGAGGTCAGACTTGTTGTGGTTTCCGACGACCTACATCCAGCAACAACAGAAGCAGCAACATAATAATAAATGAATGAAGAAAGAACCGAGAACAAAGATGCAAGCATTTCCGTGCACATATAGACCTGTATTCTTTGTTTTCTAATATGCAATATTTAAATTGCCTTAGATTCGAAAAAAAATAAAGCGACGGGGCAATGTCTCTCAAATTAAAAGGCATAGCAACAGACCAACATTCACAGAAAGCATTTTGGAATAATTCTCGATGACATAAAGTGCAATGTCTTATTTTCTTGTAAAGGACGCCAATGGCAGTGCTGCTAATGCAAGTTCATATGTGAAGCTAACAGCATCTAAACGTGTTACCTCTTTGTGTAGGTGTGCACCTATGACAGAATGGGCCTGGGCTTCAGCAAGAGAGTGATGCAGAACGAGAGCTCAGGAACGGAGAAGGTTTGGGGAATGTCCACCACTGGTCGGTGAGTCTGAGGCTTTTTGTTTGCAATGATATCATGGTCTTATTTCAAAAGAAAGAAAAACCTGACTTAAATCTCAAGAGTGCTATCGTGTTCACCGCTAACACATGCATAATTGATCATTACATGAATACATTTATATTGTAAACAGGACATCACATGTGTCCTACTTCTTGTTCTAATGGGTGATGTTATGATGCAGTAATTCATTTTGTGCATCAGTAGTTGAAGCTAGTTTGGATTGTCCAGCAGTTCTGTTCTGTTCTGCTTATCCTGACCATCAGCGCTCCACTTTGTTACCTATGTATTCTTTTTATCTTGTATACCAGGGGGTTGATTACCTGCGTCAAGGAGATAACATTTTCTGTGTTTGTTTGACCCTGTGGGAACAGGACATCTCAAATAGACATTCACGGAGTTGCACAAAATTGGTACTGGCTTTTGGCCGGGACTTGCTAACTGGCAAGTCCTTTATGGGCTCACTTACATGCCAGAGCATGTTTGTGTTCAGTTTGACGTGCTGAATACTGACATCCGAAATCTAAGTTATTGTCATTATAAAAGGTCTGGGTTTGTGTTGATGTAAGTGGAGCCACAGCCAGCAATACACAGATGGGTAGTTAGAAAGAGATGGGGCTGCATTGTGTGAGATGAGGTAGTGTCTTTATGGAATATGTGTTGGTTGGTGCGTTGCAGTGAGAAATCCGACTCATCCTATATCTCATTTCCCTCGTTTTACATTCAGCAGTGTTGGCTAAGTGGATATATGGCATCCGTTGTCCTCACCGCAGGCTATCCAGAAAAAATAAAAAATGTAATATAACACTGCCTTTTTCTGACTGCAGTAAATCATCTTGTGGAAGTGAGGACAAAGAAAACAATATTTTTGCAGTCATCTGTTTATCTTTTAGTTGTTTTGTTTTGTTTAATGGAGTCTCACTCACGTGTCCGTAGGAAATTATTAAAGTGCAGTGTATGGAGTTTTAACGCCATTTGGCCCGGTTTCACCCTCCACAATTAGGAAACAGTTTAGGCTCCGTTGGTTTGCGACGTGCCCTGTTTTAAGGTTATTTTGTTGTTGTTACTTGACATTTATGTTGTACCACACCTAGAGTCTTCCTTGATATTATATTTCTACATTTTGTCTGCAGGATGGTGGATGATCTGCACCGTCTCCTTCGTGCGGCAGAGATCGACGGACCCTACATCCTGGTGGGCTCCGAGCTGGGAACGCTCAACGCCAGGTTCTACAGCCACATCCATGATGCGTGAGTCTAGTTGCCCCGGCAACCTGTATCGGGAAGCTAAAGCCCATGACAGCTAGTTAGTGCCTAGATGATACTTTTGACGTCATTATAAGATTAATTGGGGCGTTTTGAAATCCCTTGTCCAAAGCTAAACAGTGAATTATCTAAAAGGAATGAAAAAGCTATCACATATTCCTTTTTTAATAGCATACAAACAGGTTAACAAATGCTGTACAACTTTAAATAACCACCACATAGGGGATACTGTATGGGATTTGTTTTCATACTATATACTTATTATCGTGTATCTTTCTGTACGTACACAATCTTTGCTCTATATACACTGCAGTACCTTCCTTAAATTTCCTATTTCACTTAACAACCTCCACCCCTGGCTAAATTGCACAGATATTCATTTTCGGAGAGCATCCATAAATCCTGAGCGTGTTCCGTCTCATCCATCCTCTGTGATTCACGGCGCAGTCAGCCGGGTTCCAGGTTTGATAGATTTACCGTTTGATTAGGCGTGATGTCACGGCCATTAAAGTGAGTCAATGAAGGCTGTGTCGAGTAGATGACACAGAGTGGAAATATGGCCCTCTGGACGTGGTCGCTGGTCATCAGTCTGGGCAGGTCACAGATTGGCAAATGCACAGAAACTGTGGGTAGGACGACCCCATCCATCTCTCAGCCCACGACCGCTCAGGCCAGAGTCCAAGAGTCTTACTGTGTGTGTGTGTGTGTGTGTGTGTGTGTGTGTGTGTGTGGTCGTGTGTGTGTGTGTGTGTGGTCGTGTGTGTGTGTGTGTGTGTGGTCGTGTGTGTGTGTGGTCGTGTTCGTGTGTGTATGTTCACGTATGTTCTTTTGTGTGTGTGTGTGTGTGTGTGTCAAATCCATGTGTGTGCGTGCTTGTCCTCTGTGTCCCCCAAGGTTTGTGTCGGACCTGGTTCTGATTGATCCTATCCCGGAGGACGTGTTTGAGGAGGACCAATGGAAGGAGTACTGGTGAGTTGATACGCCTCCCTCCATGGGGGGGGGGGGGGGGGGGGGGGGGGGAGGAACAGGGACATTGGGACTTGTTTTTTTGAAAATAAAATGAGCCAGAAAAGGAATTGGCAAGCCGGAGATAGGAACACTGGATCGTGTTCTATGTGCAGCAGTCGGGCCTCGGGGCGTGTGCTGATTGGCCTTGTGCTGACAACTCATCCTGCCTGATTTGTCTTGTTGGGCGGGGCTCATTAAAAACATTCATTCATTCCAGGGGCCCCAGAAATTCATTAGTGGATGGTAATCGCAGCAGGCAGCCATATTATTGTTTGTTTTTGTGTTGGGGTGACTTGTTGTAACGAATAATGAATTAGAGTAGTGGTAGTTTTCTAAAACATTACAAGGCAAGCCATTAGCGCTCGCATGCCATATTATGTGTTTGCTGCAGTCTAGATGGTTTGTTAATGATTTTAGGATGACTATCAGTAAAAATGTTGACTAAATGAACTGTTACTTTGCAGTCAATTTTACAATCATTCAAACCATTTAACGGCAAATAAAGCTCTTAACCATCAACTGAAATCAGCTATTGATTTGTGTAATTTGGGTTTCAGAATATTGCAGAACCTGCAAGCTCTAAGTGCCACAGAGTCCAAATATCCGTCCCCTGCAGCATAAAGACAGGAAGTAGTCAATGATGTTCAGACCATGCCCTAGCCAGTTTGGCAGAGCTCAATCTTTTAGAGATTCCAGGTCACTAACATCCGCAACACAGTGGTTACATAATGATGCGCTAACTCTGATAAGAAATAGATGGAGAAATGGGGAACAGAAAATGTGCCTAATTTGTATGTGACTTTAAGTAGAGCAGCCCCATTTGTCAGGGATACGTTTCCAATTATTCTCGCTGATTAATAGCCATTGGTTTAACTGTGGATATGACAGCGCAGCCGCAATCCAATTACTCCCACCGGGTGGCTGTGGAAGGGGCAAAGAAAGGGAGAACACTTGCATTTACATTGTAGAAGAACCCAATTCGATCAGGGGAGGATGGGCTGGCTGCGGCATGATTGCGAATTACGTGTGAGGACATTTCCGTGATATGACTGATGGAGACGTAGACACAGATCTCCATTTATACGGCGGTGGTTCTCAACTAGCCTCAGGAACCACAAGTGTCATTAGTCCTTTCCAATATTGCAGTAATAAACAAGGCCTTGAAGTAATGTTGAAAAGTATTGAGCAAACAAAAAGCAACAAATGGGGCTCAACTCGGGCCTTCTGTCTACAGATGGAGGTTTGGCATACGCTCTGCGACCCAACCAAAATGCCCCATTGACCCACGTCTGGGTCCTGACCCAAGGGGATCAAGGTCACGCAGGTCATGAGTGACGGTGTTCTGGGATGTCTCTGGCTCTCTCACAAAGACGCTTTACTTCAGCTGCTCTCTCTCACTTGGATACACCACCTGCTGGGCGTGTCTACCTTAGTTTTTCCCTCGGTAGATGCCTGGGTATTTTGCGATCAGCCTTCGGTGCATATGATACAGTCATCCAGCGGGTGGTGCGTTGGTGGTGGTGGTGGTGGTGGTGGTGGTGGTGGTGGTGTTGGTGGGGTTGGGCTTCAGCTGTACCTGACGATGAGAAGGGAGGATGGGGGTTGATGGGAAGACGCTATCAGCAGGGTGTTGGGGACCAGAGGATTTACACATCAAAGACCAAAGTCATTAACGGCGCCCCCCCCCCTTAGAATGAGTTCTGTTATATCCTGTAAAATAATCTCCCGAGAAATGTTTCTCTCTCGCTCTCTCTCCCGCTCTCTTTCTTCCATGCATTCAGTGTACATATGTGTGTGTGTGTGTGTGTGCGTGTCCCTGCCTCCGTGCATGTGTCCTTGTTGTGTAGGGGGGTTTGGGGGTTTAATCATAACTGTCCTATTGGGGATTTCCTTTTTTAATGTGGCTGCACGTAGCTCTGATTTCGTCTTCGTGTTCTCCAGTGTATGTGTTCACATCTCCCCAGAGAAGTGTGTGTGTGTGAGTGTGTATATGATAGAAAAAGGGAAGCTACAGGCATGGGATCAGCACCCTGCCCTTATTTAAAGCCCATCTGTTTAGGTCAAATTGAAGAGGAGAGTCTTTTCAGTCGTTTTTCTCATCAACGGGCTGCTGGCCTGCCTATGGTTTCAGTGTCACCTTTTTTGCAGTAGATGTAAACAGGGTTATGTTGAGCTGTAAAAACCTTGCGTTTTGTGGAATAACCACACACTACAAAATATGAGCCTTTCTTTCCTTCTACACTCTTTTAAATCAATGTCAACTCCTGATAGCGTTACTTTAATTACCTCCCCGTTAAGTAAGGGCAGTATGTCTCGATGTCCTTGCACTGAACATGATGGTTTTGACCAGCGTAGAGAGCAGGACCTGTCTGGATTAATGTTTTTTATGCAGGAACGTTTGCTAAAATGTACATTATAGTCACCTTTATATAATCCATTGGGATATGGGTGTCTGTGTGTGGGCTTATGTCCCATTGCATGTGTGTGAGTGAATCAGAGAGAGGATTTCAAAATGATTTGCCCCATGGGGCGATATTCGCTTGGAGACACTCACTGCTCTGAACCGTCCTCCTAATGGGAAGCTCCTCACATGGTAATGAATGCTGATTGATTGGTCGCTGCCCGTCTTAATGCACCATGAACGTGTTAAACACCACACGCACACCGCTCTCATTATGCCACACAATTCTTTCCTGTCCACGTATCACAGAGGCATCGGAGAAGCTCATGGGTTTTACCGAAACGCAAGTTCCCCTCTCTTATGAGTTGTGTACGTCAGCTAACAACATCCAAGTTGGGAGAATAATAAGGAGCTTTGTCACAAAGAATTGTACAAAACCACATCAGAGAGAAGTCAGAAGTCCCGCTTTTTCTTTTGCGTCTGGCTACTAAACCCAGACATTCATGCTACCACACAAACATTTTTTTTTCTGGCAGAAAGTTTCTGTACAAAATATTTGCAACCATGCACATGTATTTTACACAATGTTGACTGAGGATATTGCCACGCTAAGTTCTCCACATCGCAGATGTGTTAATTTGCTGTGTCTGATTGTGTCGGTGAATCATCTTCCAGTGGACATACGCAACTTGTTTTGCCTCTCACCTTTGCTGGCTCCACAGTTCCTTCCCTATGCCTGTTACATTGACAACCCCTCTCTGCTTGCTGTAGCTACTGTTTTATTGGAAGTGCTCTATAATATGCTAAGTGGAGTTCAAAAGTACAAAGAGATTCTGCCCATCGCCACTGCAATTTACGGAATGCCATTAGCGATGGTATTTTATGAGCGCAACTGTGGAAGGCAACGCAAGGTAATGTTCCTCAGTTATAATGTAGTCTTACCTGTGGAAATGTCAACGTGAGTGGTGGAGGGGGGGACAGCCATTTTAATTTTCTCTGGCGCCTACACCTTTCCATTGTGCCTGGATTTGAAACACTCCCATCCTGCCTATACAGTAGCTAATTGAAAACCTTGAGTGCTTAGCATTACATAACCTTTGCTGAAAGCTGTCCTACCCTCGAACTCTCTCGCTCTATTTTTCTCTCGCCAGAGTGGGCTCTCTGACAGAGAGCTCAGATTGCAAGCAGGAAAGTAAGTGTAGTTTAGTTGCAGCAGAAGTTGTGAGGCAAAAGAACTCCACCAACCCCACTTTCCGCTGGCTTATGCTCCCTGTGAGCTGTATTTAAATAATCCGCTGGAGTAAAGCTCTTCTCCAGCCCCAGCCTCCCCATCTCTCAGGGACCATGCACCAATATTGGCATCTGGTTGGAGGCGAAGAGGTGATGCTGTGAGAGAACATGGGGACCATTAATTAAGATGAAGAGCGGGCTTAGCTTGGCAGAATGTGGTGCTGTGTGAGTTTCTTTAGGACTAGGCCGAGGTGAATATCTAAGGTCAGACGTTAAATGTTTGGTTGTGTTATTGTATGTTTGTGAATTTAAACATTGATACTGCGTGAATGCTGAAACGCGGCCAAGCTCGCAGATCCCGCGTGCCCCCATATAATCCTACATTATTGGATTCACCTGTGACACACTTCCTGAATAAGCCTAGCATGGTTGAGACCAGACCTATCTCTCTCTCTCTTGCTCTCCCCCCATCCGCCCTCAAGGAGAATCCTCCCTGTGGCGGGAATGCCAATTAATTGAAATTAGCACACCTGTAAGTGAAACGCAACTAATGAAGCTCTGGTGCCGTGGGCCCTGTGTGTTTACCCCGCCTGCAGGGTAATCCATACAGACTCGGGGCTAGTTGGGTGTATCGATTGTATTAATATTCTCCAAGCAAGGCTGTATTTTTAATGAGACGTTGCGGTGCTAGAGTGACACCATGTGGCCACAGTGTGTGCTGCAGAGTTTTTAACTTTGTTTTGGTGCTGCAGCGTTTTTTACTTTTTAACTGGACTGATGGATTTTTCTCTGAAATCTCAAAATACATTTTCTCAAGATTTTGTTATTGCCATTTTGGATGAGACAAAATTGAAAGTCTAGGCCAGTGTTTGATAAAATTATACCGTAACCTAAGGTTACTGCACCTATTCATATAATATCACCTTTTGCTATTACTTCAGCTCTCTGTCTGTATCTGTCTCTCTGTCTCTCTGCTCTAATAGGTAATGGTGCTGTTGTGTATAGCTGTGTATAATATTCCCCACTATTTCTGTTTAAAGGCCGGTTGGCCATCATGAATTATAGAGGGTTTCACCATAGCCTCTGTTCCATCAGATGTTGATCATGTAAAATGGATGATGTGCTGTTCATGTATTCACCACTCGCCTAAAATCAGAGCATCATATTTCCAGTTAACACAAGAAAAACGAAAAGGGGCCTAGTTACACCTTGTGTGTCCTGTTATTCACATAGATATTCTACTGAAACTCATTTGAGCAAGTAGATGAAGCTCTCAGAAGGGGATTTTAATGAGCCTTTACAGACAGTTTACAACTGCTGGATGAGTTTGTGATCGCAAATTAAGCATTTAAAGATCTCCGCCTCCAGCAACATGATTGGTCCCAACAAACATGAGGGTGAAACGCCCCGTTCACCAAGATATGCGCCAGTCTTCCATACTACTTTAGATTATTTATCTAAAATCTGATTGGTATCACCAACACCACTACATAACGGCATATATTCCAAAAAACGTGCCACTTGACATAGCCCCCTTTTCCTCTTAAAAACAATCCACCCCCTGTGCCATAGTTGACTATAAAGCGCTCTGGTACGAAACCCCGGGGCGGTGTTGTATTTTAGCTGAGCCGCGTGTAATAGTCCATGTTGAAATGTGCGCGGCGGGCGCTAATGGTGAGCAGGGGAGCCCGTGTAATGGTGAGCGGGGGAGCCCGTGTAATGGTTGCTGTCGTGGCGCTGAGCCGCACTCGCAGGTAACGGGAGGCCTCGCATGTGTGATGAGATGGTAATGAGGGGGGTGGTGGTGGGGGAGGTGGGTGGTGGAGGAGTTGGGTGGTGACGGGTGGTGGTGGGGGAGGTGATGGAGCCTTAGCCTTATCGCTACAGGGCCAAATTCCGACAGTGAATTGCGCGGCGGTAACAAAAAAAGTAACAGAGCAGTCCATTCAGCCTGCACTAATCCAGATGGGAAAGTCAAACAGCAGAAAGTCCGCCGCGGCACAAACTCATTTCATCACTTTATTAATTTAGATATTGCCTCCTTGCTCCTGCGGGGGGGGGGGGGGGGGGTGTAGATTTTGTGTGTGTGTGTGTGTGTGTGTGTGTGTGTGTGTGTGTGTGTGTGTGTGTGTGTGTGTGTGTGTGTGTGTGTGTGTGTGTGTGTGTGTGTGTGTGTGTGTGTGTGTGTGTGTGTGTGTGTGTTTGAGAGTGAAAGCGAGGGAGAGAGAGACCCCCTCCTGAAATGACCAACATGGGCGAGGCGTTTTGCTCTACATGCTCTCCCCTCCCCAATACTTCGTCTGCAGCCGTTATCTGCTTAATTCATCCCGCCAATCTTGGCTGTCTTTACCCACTAAATTTCCCTTTGACACGCATGCCTTGCTCTGCATAATCCTCACTCCGGGGCAGAATTAAAAATGGAGAAAGAAGAGGAGGGAATAGGACAGGTGGCTGGAGAATCCTTCAAGTAACGCTGAATGCCAGACCCGGGAACGATTTGACCAGATCCAAACTGTCTGTCTGTCTGCCTGTCTGTGTGTCTGTGTGTCTGTGTGTCTGTCTGTCTGCCTGTCTGTGTGTCTGTGTGTCTGTGTGTGGGTGGTGGGGGTGGGCTGGTCCGATAGGGAAAGAGCGTGTTTTTCTCTCTCTCCCGGAATCAAGGGAAGAAGGGGTGACAGGTGGAAAATGTGCGGAGGCTGAAACGTCCCTAAAGAGCTGGGTCGAGGAGTGGCTTCTAAATTGCGATGGCGAAGAATGACTGCAGGGGGAGAAGCGGGTGGCCAAGGCAGATGAGAATGTCAGAATGTCACTCTCCTGAGGTCTGATTTGAAAAGTTTCCGTCTGCGGAAAGGAGAAAATAAGGCCCACGTGTTCCTTTCTTCCTACACCTCTTTGTTTTTCTTCCTTTCTTTGTTTTTCTTTGTTTCTTTCTTTCTTTCTTTCTTTCTTTCTTTCTTTCTTTCTTTCTTTCTTTCTTTCTTTCTTTCTTTCTTTCTTTCTTTCTTTCTTTCTTTCTTTCTTTCTTTCTTTCTTTCTTTCTTTCTTTCTTTCTTTCTTTCCTACTCCCTTCTTCCCCCAGTCTGTGATTACCACTGGCCTGCAGGGAGGTCTTGTGGACGTGTTTATCTGCGAGGGTCTGTTCACAGCCCTTCGATCAGCCGAGCACCACCCCCCCCCTCTCGCTCTATCTGACCGCTCGGCATTTACATGCTTGGCCAGAGCGCGGCTTGACGTTTCAACTGGCGGCAAATGTGTCCTCCTACCGTTTTAATGGATCTCTGCTCGGTGCTTAGTTGGTTTTCGTCGTGCGATCCCAGGCTCGATGAGAAGAAGGCCAGAGTCCACCCGAGCAAGTAGTTCTGGGAACATGGCTGCCGTCACACTCTGGGTTCAGAATGGCCTTTGACAGAAGGCTGGAGACCGAAGATAACTCACAGCCCCTTTTTGGATCACCGGAGTCAAGTGGCATTGCGAACACAAACCCAATGACGTTTGCAAATACAACTTAGTGTGTCGTCACACGCTATTAATGATCAAAGGCCTTGTTATAGGACAATGCTGGGCATGGTGATCAAAGCTCTCCAGACTTCACTGCAACAACTGGAACATTATCATTTGTCAGAATGACTCCCATGTACTGATTCTGCCGGAGAGCATTTAGCACTCGTGCACCTTTTGTACTCAATATGAGTGTTACATGTCACCCTATGTATCACCATACCCATCGTACTCTCACAAGTACTCTTATCACAAATACCAAAATATTGCTATCGTAACCTTTGTGGCAGATGCATGCTCTAAATGCTCTCAGGCAGAATCTCTACTAAAATACATCACATGGTTATTTTGACAAATGGTATTGGTAACATATTCAGATATTGGTAATGATATCGGTTTAGTCACCAATCTGAACAGACTGGTTACAGATCTTTGAGTGGAGCCTGGAGACACTGGTTACGATGGTTTTGATCACCCCTTACCGGGGGGGTCTTTTACACTCAAGCGGACGGCCGGGTGTGTGGCCGCTCTGCTCTCCTTTGACACCAGCATGAGAAGCTGTACTGAGGCTGTCGGAGGAGAGCCGATTCCAATCCCAGCCTGGGTTTGGCCCCAGAACAGTGCACACCGGGGCCCCTGTCCCCCGTATCTTGGAGTCAGAGAACGTCCTTGATGTCGAGCAGCGGTGGAGGGGTTGATCCACAGCGTGTCGCCGCCCCGCACGGCCCTCTCTTCGTGGCGGCGGAGGCGGCGGCGGCCGCCGCCCCGGGTAGGCACTATTGATTGAGCTCCGCAGGCCGAGACCGGCCAATTCAGAGCACCACTGAGCCGAAACCGATTGGTCTTCCCGAGTTACAAAATCCCGGCTCTCTTCTGCTTTTCTGCTTCTCCTTCGGCGGCTCATCTGACGCAGAAGAAAATCTTCCTTTTAGTTAAATGTCTCCATGGAGAAAGTTTTTTTTTGGGGCGGGGGGGGGGGGGGATTCGGAGGAGGAGGATATTCATGGTTGACCTCTGTGTGGTCTTGGCCTTGATTCGGTTTCACCTTTGTCATTTCTGCCAGCTTTGATTAAGTTTTAATCCAATGTATTGATTCAGTTTTCTTAAGAATGAGAACAAGTCAAAGCGATTGACCTTCACTCAATGCACTGATCGCTGGTCATATATTCGGGACATAAGGTGTTCATTTAGATTGACCCAGTGTGTAACTGCTCCCGTGTGTTCCTGCAGGTACGGTAAACTGCTGCCCTCGCTCCAGGCCAGGCAGTTCTCGGCGGCGACGGGACTGAGTCGCATGCTCATCATCCTGGGCGTCATGGAGCCCGCCATCACTGGAGATGGCGTCGCTGAGGACGTCGTTCAGCGCCAGGTGAGGCTCAGGCATATACACACACATGTGTGTCTAGGCACGCATCCACACACACAGGCACACATTCACACACAGGCACACATTCACAAACACAGGCACACATTAACACACACACACAAGTATTTGTAAGTCATGAGTTCCAAATTGTGTGCCCAAATTTTAAAGGAACTCTAATGGTGTGATGGAACAGAAAGGTTCAAAATACTCAAAGGTATCTCAAAACCTTGCACTTATGTTTAGTCTCCAACTGTGCGAATGTATTACCTGAATGCATAAACAATTATAATGATACCGCTGAAGATGACTCTAGTGATTGGTAGTCAGAGACATTTTACAGTACTTTGCACATGAGTTTGTTGGTAGTAGTGTCTCTACTCTGCCACATGGTGGTGCTGGTGCCCGAACAATAATGACTGCAGTGGGGAAACCGATCTGTCCTGAGAATATGGAGAGGGGGGAAGAGAATCATCATCACAAACCCTATCATCACAGTTTTTGAGCCCCCCCCCAAGATACGGCGAATGAGAATTAAACCCGTTTGCAGACGTTTCCGTGACATCACAAACGTCCTCACTGTATATCTTGGGATGCATGCTATATTGTAAACCCCAGGTTCTGACAGTCATTGTAAATAATGTTTTTCTTGGAAGGCCATTAATATTGACTAGTACAGACCTTCCCCACAGACAGCGGTGTATATTGCAGATGAGTTCTTGGGTTGGGTGGATGATTCCACAAGCCGCTGTCATCACTGAGCTGGGCACTAAATCTGTTTTAAATGGTAAAGTGGCCACGTGTCGTCAGGCCTTGTACTCATTTTAGTCGACTTGTTTTGCGAAGCGCCACCGACAGAGCAGCAGCTATTGCTTTTGATGATGAACAACAGCCAATTTCCCCCTGCCGCCTCGGCGGCCAAAACGGTCTGTAAAGGCGTGGATTTAAGTGGGAAACAATACATTTCACAAAGGGGTTTCTTGTTCTTTTTCACTGGAGTGGGGAAAGAGCGGTTGAGATGGAAGATCAGTGAGTGCTAATTGTAAAGCTAATCGCACCAGATTTTACACTTAACCGCTGAAACATGGGTTACTAAACAATGTCTGCTTCAATATCTTGTTACCTAGTGGTCCAGTACCACCCACTGGTTTATCGGCATTTGGATGGTTGGCCTTTTTTAATTATATTTCTTTATTTCTTTATTTTCTGCTTAGAATGTCTTACATTTGTTGGCAAGGAGATGAGGACATCATTGTGCTTTAATTCTCTAAGGAATGGAAAAAAAGGTGTCTACCAATAGCTTAGTGACGGTCATCACACACACACACACACACACACACACACACACACACACACACACACACACACACACACACACACACACACACACACACACACACACACACACACACACACACACACACACACACACACACACACACACACACACTGAATTCAATAGAGCATGCAGTCCATTTCTCAAGGGCATGTTCTGTGACCACTGCTTAATTGAACTGGAGCAGAATTGTTTGCTGCTATGTTAATGGCACCCGAGTTATCTCCCCTCATCACATGCGAGAGATATATATACACACACATACAGTGACTGTTTCATTTCAGTGTCAATATCTGTTCTTCTACCGGCAGAAATTAACAACTGGAGAATTAAGATAATTTATTTTTTATTACTTTCAATGTGTAAGCTTAAATAAAACATTGTCAATTAAGTTTTGGGGAAGTGGACAAAAAAAAGAGGGGTTAATACAGGTTATTTTCAGGAAATTGGATACCTGAACCTTTCTTTGGTGAAATTCGTAATGCATCGATCCATTTTGTCCTCATTCTGTTTCCATAGAAGTACTTCCTGAGTAACCCCGCCCACCAGAGCAGTGCCGTGGACGAGCATTACTTCCTGAACGAGAGTGCGGCTCAAGTGAGGTCGGGAAACAACAACAACCACAACAACACTCAGAGCGACTAAAGTCACAAGCGTACTGTGTAGCGCTCCATATCGGTGCATATTTGCTATCTAACATGCCTAAATGGGTCAGTAAATAACAAAAAACTAAATGTTGTGCGCTCTTCTTCAGGGACATCACAAAGTTCAAACCCCTCTCTACGAGGACGTCTGTGAGCGTGATCACCGGAGAGTCTTTCGACAGCCAGATTCCAGAGCATCTGAACCAGGTGGAGACGCCTTCCCTCCGCCCTGCTGCAGGCGTGTCCGAGCTGTACAACACCGACCTCAACGGGCCAACAGGCGGTCGTAACCGATGTACATGGAAAACTGATGTGAATGTCTTATCTTTCTTCTTTTTTTCGTTTTTTTCATGGCAGATGGTGGCGAAACTTCAAAAGAAGTTTCTGGGTGAATCATATCCATCGGCCAATCACGTTGGGATCGGAGGTGTGGACCGGCGAATGATCTACCAGAGACCATCTGTCATCAGTCAGCACTTGAGGAGCGTGGTGAGGCAGCGACAGTCCAGGCAGCAGAGCGAGTAACGTGACCTGGCCTACATTTCATGCATGCATCACGAATCTGAGGAACTGCTATCGTTTGTTGCTGCCTGTTACTTTTTTTTTTTATATACTATTGGCTGCCTCAGACGGTGCGGCAGATATCTGAAGTGAATATCAATGTGAATATATTGAGTTTTATGTGCGAGTTTTACAAATCCTCACCAATTAAACCTTTTACACAGTACTTCATGCTTTCTGTGTCTCATCTGAGCCAAATGCATACGGGCCAATTCCATTTGAAGGCCTGAATCAATGCTCAGTGCTTTGAAACTATGATAGGGACATATGGTTTGATGATAGTGAGCAGTGTTTGGAAAATAGAGTCTGAAGGTATTAAAAATGAGAAGTTGCTTGAATATATAATTTTTTTTGCTAGAGACTGTCCTTTTATACTGGTGTGGTGTAGTGTTAACTTAAATATTTATTTGGTTATGTCTACATTACTGAAGTTTAAACAGTACACAAACATCATTATTTCAACCTCATTAAGGTTCTTTAAGGCCATTCATGTGAATTTTACAGCGGTTACATTGAATCGTTATTTACTGAAAGAAAAGACCAGACGACACTGAATTATCCTGAGGATTTAAGTTTAATTATGACACCACATCAAAATAAAAATTTCCAACAGATCTGGAATTTTATTCCATCCATATACATGCATAGCAACAACGTTTGTTAAGAAACATTTTTCTCCCATAATTAGGACATTGGAATGATCATTTTACATCAGGTACCCCACTGACAGTCCCACCCATTCTGCTCATCAGCAATAAACTTAATTCTTGTACAATTCACTTTTTTTTTTTCTCTCCCAATGGGGTTTCAAATAATTATATGCACAATTCCCCCATTTCATAATACTGCTTTTTAGTAACGTTCCCTCATTTACAAAGTATTGCATTGAGAGCAAAAAATTCCAAAAAGGGAGATCAAAGAATATCATTCAACAGAAATACGAGTACTATACAAGAATGCTGCCATCTTCATGAGAACATCCACATCTGAGTTGAAGATAAGAGACAGGGACAAACAGCCACATATGTATGCAAAGCCATGTGTATATGCCAAACGATGTCAGATGCTGGGTATGCATGTGCGCCCACTAAATCACCTCAAAATGGTGATTCTTATTTTATTTTATTTTTTTAAGGCTAACAATTTCATTAGTAGCAAACCGCAAGTGACATTTTGAACATATACAAAAAACTGGTACAGCAAATAAGAATACACAAGTGCCTCAGTAGCTATTTTTGTGTCTAAAATGCATCTTGTCTTCATGTTCTGTCTATTGTTTCATTGAGCCTACATTACAGTGTAAACGATATGTGTGCTACACAAGAATGACTATACAATAACGTTACAAACAACTCTGATATAAATTTCATTTTGAATTTAAATTAAAATCACTACTCCTATTAATACTGATTGTAAAATAAATAAATGTGAAAGTGGCACCAATATTATTCTCGATTCATTTTCCATTTTTTTTCTTTTTCAAACAATTGATTTTGCATTTTTAAGTCTTAAAACGATGAAAGAAGAAGCTTCTCTTGATTGTCCACAAGCAGCATTAAGAACTGCAAGATGCTCTATTCCAGACACAACAGTGTACCAAAATGGAAGAAGAAAAAAAGGGGGGGGGGGGGGGACGGTAGGGGAGTTGGTTGGTCAAAAGTTAGGGGACGCTATGGTGACGGGTGAAAGAAGAAAAAGAAGCGCTCTCCCTCTTCCGGGACTTATTTGACGTGCTCCGCCGCGTGTGACGAGCAGTAGAACTTCTTGTGGGTGATAAAGTTTGACAGATTGTTGAACTGGATGTCACAGAGGCGGCAGTACTTGCCGCTCCCGGGGGCCTGTGACGACCCGTTCACACCTTTATTGGCCGCGGGCGGGGCTTCCGCGCCGGGCGACTTGGCCGTGGGCGACACGTTCTCGTTGGAGTCGGCCGTGTTCTCAGTGCCCCACGTGGGCGAGGGATTGGTGGAGTGGCCATCTGGCTGCTGGGGGTTATGGGACTGGTTCTCCTGCTGGGGTGGCGCCGTTCCCGAGCGCTCCTCGGGCTTGTGCCCCCCATTGACGATGATCATGCCCCTGTTCTTGGGCAGCAGGGGGAGTGGCTCCTTGCCAGGGTGGGGGCAGCCATTAGCAGCAGCCGGCTGGGGCTGCTCTCTGGGGGTCCCGGCCTCTCCCCCCCCTCCCCCGTTGACGCTCTGCTCCGGTTCCCCGGGCTCCCCCGGGATCACTGCGCCGCTCGTCACGTAGTCGGTCGGCTTTATCCCGAAATACGGCGAGATCTGCTCGGCGCCTTTTACCTTCTTTATTGCTCCGGGGTAAAGGCAGTGGGGCAAAAACATGCTCTTGCTCTCGTCCTTTGAGGGGAGGAGCTGGGGCTCGGTGAACGGCTGCAGCCCGGGAAGCGGCCCCAGGTGAGGGGGGAACATGCCTCCGTTCTGCACCATCATCTTCCCGTTGCCGTTCTTCTCGCACTTGCCCGGGCTCTTGGCGTAGACGTCGTCGGCGGCGCTGCTGTTGTTGCCATCGCCCTTCACATCTGGGAACAAGGCGGCGGGCTCCAGGCTGCCCGCCTCGCCGTGCTGCTGCTGAGCCGCTGCTGCCGCCGCGGCGACAGCTGTGACGGGGCAAAAGTTCTGTTTGTGTGCGAGATAGTTCTCTACTTTGTTAAAACTTATCTTGCATACTGTACATTCGTGGTAGTCCAACAGTCTTTTCGGGGAGTTACATGTCTTGTCCGGGACGGGCGAGCACTTTTTGCTGAGGTCGATCGGGGCGTCCATCTCCTGCGGCTCGCCGCTACTGCACTTGGGCGGCAGGACGGACTTGGTGACCGTGAGCGAGGCCTCCAGGTGCTTGGGCACCATGCCCGGGAACACGTCGCACCGGGGATGAAAGCGCTCGGCCATGCCCTCCACGGCCTCCTGGGACGTGCAGGGGTTCCCCATCGGGGGGAAGCCCTGCTGCTGACCCATGGGCGGCCTGAGGTGCTCCTGGTCCGGCAGACACATCTCGTACATCTTCCTGCGCTTGCGGGTCCTCATGGTCCTCTGCATGGAGGGCACCTTGTTGGCGGACATGCGCTTCATGGGCGGGTCGTGGCGCGTGGCGCAGTAGTACTGCTTGTGCACCATGAAGGTCTCGTGCCGGCTGAACGTGATGTTGCAGGCCTCGCAGGTGGTCTTGTTGGGGTCGTTGTCGCTCTCCACCAGGCCCGTGCTGGGGCTCTTGCCTTCCATCTGCTTGCCGTTAACCCTCTCCTCGGTGCCGGTCGGGGTGGTGACCTTCTTCAGCGCTCCGGGTAGCTCTTTGTCGGGCCCTTTGCCCCCGGCGTTGATCATGTCTAAAACGCTGGAGTTCAGACAAGCTGACTGCATGAGGTGGCTGTCGGTCTCCGTGGAGTGGCAGCCGGCCAGGATGCTCACTGAACTGTGGCCGTTGTTCGGGCTCACTGCCTCGGGAACCTTGTCCGACAGGCTGGAGAAATCGGGAGACTTTGCCATGTGCTGCCAGCGGGAGTTGCAGTAGTGCTTTTTGTGGACCAAGTAGTTGTCCAGGTTGTTGAAGGTGATATTGCATTCGAAACAGGTAGCCCCTTTGGGCATGAGGGGGCTGTAGATGACAGGGGGATAGCTGTTTCCTCCGTGGCGGAGCCTCCGATGAACAAGCTCTGACATTTTCGCGAGGATCTCTGAGGCCTGCGGGACCACGGAAATGTCCTGGGAGAACGCAAACTGAGACAAGAAGGGGCCCATGGGGAAGGTGGGCATGTTGTGCTGCACGGGGGACGAGGCCAGCCGCGGGCTGGAGGGCTCAGACTTGATCCTGGTGTAAGAGAAGCTGGCTTTGCTGCCCGGGTGGGCCTCTCCCTTCTGCATAGACAGCATTGGCTTCTTCTCAGCCTTGTCGACCTCCCCCTCCGTGTTCGTCTCCTTGGTGAGGGTCCCTTTGGGGCTTCCGAGCAGCGCGTCCTTCCTGTGGGCCAGCTCGGTGCGGGCGTGATGCTGCTGGAGGCTGTCCTCTGGACCCCGGGGGGAGAGCTCGGTGCCGTCGGCGTCCCTGTGAAGTTTGTTGCCGTGCCCGTGTAAGTCCTGATGCTGTAAGAGTTCCCTGTGGCTCTGGAAGCTGATATGGCAGTGATTGCATCTAAAGGCCGCCTGTGACAGGTGAGACATGATGTGATGCTGGAATGTAATAAGGGAATCTGCCGTGTAGTTGCAGATTGTGCATTTCAAGTTGGTGCCAGGAGGGATGCTCTCTTCCATTTTGACACCTGTGAAGGAGATAAAAGAGAAATGCTCAGAACCTCAGCGCTTCCAACTCCTCCTTCAGAGTTAACGTCAGAAAACCATCAAATGGCGTTGCATAATGCTAAGCCTATTCCTTCTTCTGGCAGATATATTTTTAACAGATGAACTGTCAGCATTGCCGAATGACAGCTGGGATGAGTTTATTTATCCATCTTAGTAACTATAGGTAAAAATACGGAGAAATATTCAACGCTTGAGAAAATGAGAATGAGTATTTGGGTGACTACTTGTTCTGGGGACGGAGCCGGCTGTTTCTTCACTCACCGGTGTGTGATGTGCTCAGGTGCAGCTCCAGGGCCCTGGCTCCGGAGAAGCTCTTGTTGCACTGAGGGAAGGGGCACATGCTGGGGGTCAGGTGGGGCGCCGTGTCGTTCTCCTCGGCCACACTCTCCGGCTCCCGCTGCCGCCCGCTGCAGTAGTACATCAGGTGGGCCTGTAGGTTCCTCTCGCTCCGGTACCAGATCCCACACGCCTTGCAGGGGAAAATATCCTCTGCGGAGACGCAAAACACAAGAGGGGAGAGCGGACACGATTAGTGACTTTTCACGACTTGATCACAAGAGATGGTTGTATTATTATTGCATTCAATCATTCCCCTTCTGAAACCCTCGCATCGCCTCCTGCCGCCTCGCGACAGACGACTGGGCTTGTGTCCTTTCTCAAGGGCGAACCAGAACACTGGCCCATCTGCTTCCAGAAGCCTCCCTGTCGAGCTGAACCCAGATAGCCCCTCAACAAGTAAACAAACACGCTATTTGCATGAGCCGTGTATTTTGCAATTAACAGGTTAGTTTGAGCTGCAGAGTGTTGATGTGAACCCAAAAACTTGAAGGTCGCTGGCTCTTATCTGCACCGCAGAGACTCATCTGGGTTAATCTATGGCCAGCGGAGACACGTGCCCAGTTAAGCAGGTGACTGAGTACAGGCGATGCTGTCCTGTGTGTGTGTGTGTGTGTGTATGTGCATGAGTGTGTGTGTATTTTTACTAAAAGAGAAACGAACCAGCAGTGCTGAGGGGGGGGTTGGTAAATCAGAACAAGACAGACGGACAGAGGAGGACAGAGCGCAGTGAAGACGAGTGGCGGGTGCCCCTTATCTGCACGCTACCCGGCGCGTGCACGTGTGTGCAACACTCACTGTTGACGATGGCGGTGGGCAGTATGGAGGCCATGGCGGCCTGCTGGGGCAGGAGCTGGATGCTGTCCAGCAGCCTGGCGGGGTACATGCCCTCGCTCAAAGACATGTGGTTCACCGCCTGCAGGCGCGAGTCGAAATCCACCGCAAATGCCACCAGCTCCTCGCCCTCCATCATGTTCTTGGTGGTGGTGCACCAGAGTTGGCCACCTGGACGAGACAAGAGATAAGGAGAAGAGGGACACCGTCAGACACACAATCCGGGGAGGAAATATACAATGACCACTTGAAAAGGGTGTTTTATTTATGTTATATTAGGTGCACTTGGTGAGTTGTGGGTAAGGTGAATGATGTTTGGCAACAGAATGCGCTGTTATTTCAGTATGGCATCAATGGTGGGGGGGAAAAAGCCATTAACTACTCAGTGGATAGGAATATAGGCACAAAGCTAATGCCTGGTAGTGCTTTAAGCTAGCTGGGTTAGTGTAGAGCCTGGCTGGTGGAAAACGGAGCCCACACACATGACTGCCAAACTGATACCAGGTCCTCCATATTATTAGATTGTTGTGTTTTGGGATTAAGACATTCCTGTGAAATCTTCCAAACGTATTCATTAAGTCAGAGAAAGCACGGGTAGCGGCGGGGGAGGGCGGGGATGGGAGTTGTGGTGGTGGAGTAGGGGGGAGGGGGGGGAGAGAGTGGCGGTTTTAGCTTAGATAATATTTATCTCGGCACATGACAGGCTTTTCAGCTGCACTTCATTTTCCATTGAAGAGATTAAAGTTTTTAATGTGACTATTTACAGAAATCTGGCTGGGGAGATAACAACAAACTATGATACGCCGCCGCTAAATGGCAGAATTAGGACATTGTTTCTGAGGAAAGCCGGACAATTAATTAAAGCGCGCTGTTGGCTTTCAAAGATGTGCAAACATTCTGACGGAGCGTCAGACGGTGGTGGTGGGGGGGTGGTGGTGGTAGTGGGAGGCTGGCGGGTAGGGATGCGATAGGAGGCCGTGCCTGATCGGGGATAAAGGACATCCTGAGGAGAGGTGTGGAGGCGGGGTTGGCGTGGCGAAGGACTGCCTCCCCTCCTTCCCCCCCTCTACTGACTAAAACACTGATTACTGACGCCTGATGGTGTTCAGAGGAGGAGCTGCAGACCCAGAGCCTTAAGCCTGCCATGGGCACGGCCGCCTGACGTCTGATGGGGACAACCTAATACAAACTATCGGCTCTGAATTCAAGAGGAGAGGAAGAAACAGAGCTGTCATAATAACGCCCTACCGTTCCAGCCATGCATTATGCATAAATCACTGTTTAAGGACTCCAGCACATGAATTGCCCCATTATTTCGTTTTTTTTAATATTATTGATATTTCTTTGATTAAAACCATTCAAGGAGATGGTGAACATAAGAGCAGTAGAAGTGTGTCAATGAGGAGTGAGAGGGTTAAGAGTTAAGATTGTGCTATATTTCTTGTTCTTTGTGATGGCTAAACGTCTGTGTATGTGTATCAATCTGCACCTGTCAGTGTATGTGTGTCTTCATGTGCACCTGTTTTGGTGTGTGTGTGTGTGTGCGTCTTTATGGTCACCTGTGTGTGTGTGTGTGTGTGTGTGTGTGTGTGTGTGTGTGTGTGTGTGTGTGTGTGTGTGTTCATGGTCACCTGTGCGTGTGTCAGTGCTACTCTGGAAGAGTGCTTATCTGGTGGCCAATCTGGTCTGACGAGACACACTTCAGGGTGCTTGACTTGATAGTTTTGATTCTGTCACAGCACACACTGCCTGGAGAGACCCCTTGAATTTTTATCTCCTAATTAAAATAGCAAAACTCCTCTCCTAACTGTCCGCCATCAAGGAAGATATGAAGAGCCACTGACAACGTTGGGATGGGAGAGGGACGGGGGGAGGGTGGCTGCATTTATCAGTGATGACTACACAAGTTCCTCTGAGAAGATCTTTTAGCACAGAAGCACTCGCACGCTCACAAAGAGAATTATGCAGCAGGTCTCTGACACCCCTTGATACAAATCACCGGTTTTACCGAAGCTACTCTAGATACTCGGCGTTCTCCTCCAGGCTCAAATGGAGATGATGAAATGGTCTAATGAAAGAAAAGAAAGAATGTTTTACAAGAGCTCGGATACTGCCATTTAACGGCAAAATATGCAGACAGAGATTGAATCCCTGCAGCCAAGGATGCGACAGATCCATCTGTTGTGTGTGAAAATGCTGGAAGTCAGTTTGAGGACCGAATGTCCCGGTTTTATCATGCTGCATGAAACACTGTGGCAGCAACCTTGTTTTGGCACACTGGAGATCCACCCAGACCAGATAGCAGACAGACACGGAGGTGTATGCACGAGGACTGCGACAGTACGGCAGATATTAAAATGCTAATTGTTCCTCAAGCCTGCATTGTTGCAACATCTTGAGTCGATTCAATAGGGGTAGAAACCTAATGCTTTAATGATGCAAGATGTTCTATATCCGCCGTCCCCCCAATCCCCCCTCCCCTCCCAATCGACACCAGATTGTTATATTAGTATATGCATAAATTAATGTTGTAATTCTGACTCTAACATGCATGCACATATGTGCACGGATGGACCCATCTCCGGATGCACACATGGATATCTATCTGTGTGTGCGATGGAGCATGCACAAACACACAAACACACACACACACACACACATACTCACGTACACACACACACACACGCACACACGCGCACACACACACACACACACACACACACACACACACACACACACACACACACACACACACACACACACACACACACACACACACACACACACACACACACACACACACACACACACACACACGACACACACATCCGCAAGTACACGCATGCAAGAACATACATTCACACACAGGTATTATTTAATATACACACACTGACTAAAATATTGAACAAATGCCTGATTAGACATTTTATGAAACAGTAACACTATTCCGAGAGACGCTTATGTGTTATTTTCTGTACTCTTTGTACAGGAGGTGATCTAGGTCATGGAAGCAGAGGATGACCACCTCTGCCACTGGCTTGGAGAGTATAAAAAGCCCCTGTGTGGGTGGAGGGTGGCGGCGGGAGGGGGGGGCTAAGAAGCAGAGAGGCAAACCATAAGTCTTGAAACTAGGGGAAAAGGCTGGAAGAAAAGTGCAGCTCGAGATTTGCACTTGTTTTGCCTGTTAACTGTCTGCAGTGAGCTGCCTTTGTGCAGCGGCCAATGCAGTTGGAATGAAGGCTATTGTCTAAATCCTCCTGCAGAGCACCTGATAAAAGAATAAAGAACTATGACATATTCTAAAAACAATGGAGGAATTAAGGGGAGACAATAGGCCAGCTGCCTCATTAAAACAATCAAAAAACGGCATCCTGTACGTAGTCCAGATAATTAAAAAACCACTGCTTCCCAGAGTCTTTCAATGCCATATCCACCAGCACACGGAGGCCCTGAGACTATGGCTCTGCTGGCTAAATGCCCTCTCCTCTCTCTCTTCTCCCTCTCTCTCCCCTCTCTCTCCCCTTTGATTAATGGTTTATTTGAACATGCAGTTGAAGATGAACACATGAAGGAATTTAAGACACAATATTGTTATGCAAGCCCCCCCCCCCCCCACACTAGAAGTACCTCCACTCTAATCAAACGTCAAAGGATGAATCGCGCATGTGTGTGTGTGTGTGTGTGTGTGTGTGTGTTGAGTGTGCTTGCGTGTGTGAGAGTGAGGGAGTGTGTGTTTGTGTAGGTGGTGGGGGAGGGGGGGGCATACCTCTCTCCCTTTTTGCCTAAAGCCCCGAGAGATTTCAAAGTGCGAGCATCAGAGCACCAAATTTTAATTTCCTCCACTTTAAATGACTTTATAAGGAAAAAGGTTGGATGTGTCTTGTATCTGAACATGGAGGAGGCGGGGGTGTGGAAGGTGGGATCGGAGAGAGGGCCCCTCAACGCCCCAGAATAAAACAGTTTGTTTCATTACCCGCTTATAACCGCAAACCACCGTATCTTAATGAAGCCCACAAACAAATCTGGAGCCTCGTGCGGGGCACAGAGCGAGAGACAACAAAGCGGCAGAAATAACAGAAGGCGGCGGATAATTAAACTGGCCTGAAGACAGGTATTCGAAACGTCGGTGTGTAAACAGCACAACTCTTTAATAGTTCGGCTGTAAAACGCATAGTTAAGCGCGTCAGCAGCACCACTCGCCTCTCCCATCTGTCCACGCACATTACGGCTGCGGAGGCCCATTACAGCACTGGTGTGAAGTCATGTCTCACTGCAGCACCCGGGCTGGGTGAGGAAGGGAAGGGGGGAAGAAGAGATGGGGCTGCAGCTTCTGGGAGGACTATCAACAGCCCCTCCGACGCCATGTGAATACACTGTGACTGTGTGTTCTGGAAGTTACCATCCACTTAGAGAAGCAGATGAGTTGGATTGTGGCCTCTTCCAATTCCGCCGAGCGTGTACAAAGGTAACCTTTGGATTGGTAACTTATGCAGCAGATCTTTATTTTTATAATCAATATCGTAGGGAACGTGTCAGGCGTTCCATTACTGGAAATTAAGGGCAGGAATAAATTGCGGGCAATCTCGTATCGCTGGCTGTCTCGCGCCGACAGCCTGATAGCCGCTTGGCAAAGCGCCTCGTCCCCCTGATTATTCAGCCTCTTAAAGTTGTCATCTCTGTCCATTGGCTTGCCGATAACTGTTGGTCTTAATTGTGAAGTGAGGCTAGCATCGCCCCGGGCCACGGAGAGGCTTGTAATTAAAGACCTCTACTCTCCTTGTCTTCAAATCAGCTCAGACTCCTCCCTCGCCCCAATGGGAACGGGCTTCTAGCACCTTCGAATAACAAGTAGCCACATGCTGTTCACCGTGAACTGTAGATTTTTAACAAGGCTTTGTCCTCGAAGAGAGCTCCATTACTAAACCACCCTTCTCCAAACACAGAGTAGCCTGGCATTGACTGATGGCTTCAGTTTTTTTATTTGCAAAAATGTGAGTGCATCAATATGCTTTTATTATAAATATTGATAGCATTATATGATTATAATTAATATGAGAATGAAAAGGAGAGGAGGAAGAAGCCGAAAGAGAGGAAGAGGAAGATGAATTCTTGCAACAACAAATCCATCTCATGAATAATAGCAAATATTGATACTGTTTACTGAATGTACATAATCAACATTATGTACAATCACTGTTGTCAAACTGTCATCAGAGCCCCGCTCAACCTGTCTACCTGTTAGTCTATCACACCCTCCCACACACACACACACACACACACACACACACACACACACCAACACACATGCGCTCACGTGCACACGCACACACACACACCTACACACACAGACAAAGCACACACACACACAGACACAGACACACACACACACACACACACACACACACACACACACACACACACACACACACACACACACACACACACACACACTGGGTCAAATAAGCTCACGATTATTGACGGTGCACCAAACTAGAATAAGCTGACTGTACCATTACCTTCTATACAAAACCACTAAGCTTTCCCCATGTCTCTCTTTCTCTCTCTATCGCTCTTTCTCTATTATACTTTCTCTTACGCCTGATGCTTCAGCTATATTTCTGGCCACTAGGAGGCACTCTTCTCATGCGTAAGCCGGGGCTGTGCAGGCGGTAGAGGCCGCTTCGTAACGATGGGCGATGCAGCTCGCCTCACCTCAGAGTGCCAAGCGACTAGACAGAGACAACCAGCATTGAAAAAGTACCCTGATGTCAAGACAAATATTTATAGATGCCTAGGCTATATATATATATATGTGCATATATATATTTATATATTGATTGAAGAAAATAACTGTATATTATTGACCTAATTGTGGCAGTTTAATTATGTTTCATGTTTGTCCATACTTGTAGTTCAACCTTATATAGGTATATAGGTGCATTGTTGTTAGCACATTTTTATACATTCAGAAAAAGTAGATGCTAGTTAGAAAGAGAGATGTTTTTTGATCAAATGTGTTGGGTTTTCGAGCACTGCACAACACACAAGCAATCCGATTTTGTCCAGCCTAATTTGAGCATGGATGGACGGTCTTTTGGTGGAGTAGACAGGGCGAGAGAGAGAGAGAGAAAGAGAGAGAGTAGGAGAGAGAGAGATGTAGAGAGTGAAACGGTGATAGAGAGAAAGAGAGGGATAAATAGAAAGAGAGAGAGAGAGAGAGAGAGAGAGAGAGAGAGAGAGAGAGAGAGAGAGAGAGAGAGAGAGAGAGAGAGAGAGAGAGGGAGACCGTAGCAGAGATAGCGAGAGATGTAGAAAAAGAGAGAGAGATCGTGAAGGAGAGTGAGACAGAGAGAGAGCGAGAGAGAGAGCATTCATGGAGTGCCTTGAGCGAATGGCACACAGGTCACCATCCACAAATTAAAAAGGACCTCCTGGGGAGCAGAGGGGTGCAGACAGTCACACTCTGTCTTTACAGTGGCTGTTCCCGTGGTACAGAGACACGGAGCCGTCCGCAACACACACCAACATGCAACATATTAGCACAGTGCTCTGAAAACAAAACACAACCAAAAAGAAAATAGACTTGAATCAGCTGAAACCTGCAGAAAAGAAGGATAAGATTCCAGCAAAAATGAGATTTGGAGAAAGAAAAAATCTCTTGCTGCTTAAAAATTAATGCTTCACTTTGCAATTAAATGACATCGCTCTGGCAGGTCTCTGGAGATGAAGAGCGTTTTCTCCGTTGCGTTACAAAGTGAATGCTTCCGTAGTAATAGGGATAGAGTGCTGAGTACAACTGAAAGAAAGTGCAGTGCTTTTTCCAGATTTTCAGATGATGAAATACAATTGTTTTATTCAATTCTGCACAAAGATGCGCAATAACGCGATCAACAGATAAACAAATAATTATCGGAATTGATCACTATCTTACGGAACTAATAATTGGAAGATCAATAATTTTCACTTCAACAACAGAGCACAGTCCCTCCTCGCTAACCAGCGTCCACCATCACTCCCACCCTCACCACCACGAGTCAAGTAGCGCTAATAAAGGAACCCTCCCACTCCCTCCAACTCTATTGTGCTCTATCGGCTCCGGTCTTTATTTAAACAGGCCTGTCCCGTTGAGCACTCTATTAGCTCTGCCGCTCCACGGGCAGTAAGGCCTGTGGTCAGGGGCCCGGTCGCGGCCAGTCGACATGTGTTTATTGTGGCCCCTGCTGGGGTGGCAGCCTGCTTAGGGGCCGGTCTGACCGAAACCCCGCTAATGGGAGCAGAGGACCCCTCGGTGACAGGAGGCTACCGCAGTGCCGCTGAGCACCGCAACACCGGGGCCCCGGCCACTCGGCGTGCTCCAGCTGTGGCTCCGTGGCCCGTGTCCCCCTACCCATCATGCCTCTGTGGGATCAGGTGAACGGCGGAGCTCCAGCACTGGAGAGCTGGTTTCCAAGGGAGACGCGTGCCACGGTCCTCCAGCATGGCACCAGCCATACGCCACATGGGCTGGCGTGCTCCTCTGTGTGTGTGTGTGTGTGTGTGTGTGTGTGTGTGTGTGTGTGTGTGTGTGTGTGTGTGTGTGTGGTGGATGCCAGCCCTAATACAAATGCAAGCCGTTTAGAAAATGAGACCCTTTCTTTCACTCTGCATCTCTGCTATTTGGAAAAGATCTGTTTTGGCCTTCTGGCGTCGTGTTACTTCCTCCTCTCCAGAAGAACGGCGTGCCAGAGAGATGCACCTGTCAACCGTTTTGGAGTGAGATATTATTGATACGGACGCAGAGAATAGAGGGAGCGACGCGGCTCTTTCTTCGTCGCAATTGATTTGTCGGGGGCTGAATACGCGACTGATTTCAAGGAGATGCTAATCGAGGCACCGCCGCTCAAGTCATACGTATTATCTGCTCCCCGGCAGCGCGCTCACACCGAGGCACAAACACAGCCTCACCTCCACCCGCACTCCCCCCAGCCCCCCCCCCCCCCCCCCAAGCCTTACCAGTCACACACACATGCTGGCTTCCCAGCATGCCCCCGTGTCTCCGGCACATTGCTAATACTACACATTGGTCCGACGCACATGCTAGCGTTTTCATTCCAGTAATATAAATAAATAGCATGCGGCAGAAAAAAACAACAACCCCGGGTCCTAATTGCTGTTTGTCCCAGTGTGTGCGGTGGCGGGAGCGGAGCGCGCCCAGCCGCTGCCCTCGCTCGTTGCCATTCTGTTGTTCTGGCGCGGCCCCGGCACAGCCCAGGCGGCCGGCGGAGCCCCAGGTACCACCGAGCGGCCATCTGGAGCCGACATCTGTCTCTCTATTGATCACGAAGGGTTTAGCACTTGATCAAACAGACTGCGACAGGAAATTGCTCTTTCCCCCGCAGAAAGGGCCAATGGCCTGCGTGAAGGTAATAGAGTGGAACTGAGATGCACCAGTGGCGTGCCGGTGGAAGTGGTTGTTGGCGTGTACGGGGGGGGGGGGGGTTGGAGGCGGGCGCTGGCATGGCAAGACGAGTCGGGGGCACGGTCGTGTCACAGTGTTGTGGGTGCGGCGAATCCGCTGCCATGGCGACGCTGGCCCCTGCCGGAGCGCCGGGCGATGAAGGAGGCGGCGTGTCATTAGTACGTCCGTGACGGCCGCCGTGACACGGCTGTTTCTGCCCCCGCTGGACAACACAGACTTTAGATTCGGCGCCTAGTGAGGGTGCAGCAAGTGTATCTACCAGCGTGTCGATCGGAAAGGGTTCTTAAAGGTGCGGCCTGAGGTTCACTTCAGATCCCTTTGGGAAAGGCCTTGTGGTGGCAGGGAAGCGCGATGTTGCCTTTGAAACACAGCGCGTGCGTGAGTGTGTGAGGGTGTGAGTGTGTGAGGCACGTTCAGGTATAGCTCTGGAAGCCAACAGCTGTCAGAAACTCTTAAGAAAGCTGGATCCAAGTGAAATATGCTACATGATAAGCCCACCAGATGGTAGTGGATTAATGCACTTCTACTGAAGGAGAAAAAAATAAATAAAACGCCATCGGAAAATAACAGCATGACGCTTGCCAGCATTTCAGACCCCCAGCTATTAAAAGTCATTGTTGAGATGGTTATAAAGAATGCTCTAAATCACGAGTCCAGAAAATGTACAAATAAAATACCAAAAAGAACAGCAGTAAAATAAATGTCTTGTACACTGGGCGTGTGCTCTCTGATTATTTTAATGGTTGGAAACCTCAGACAAGAGCAGCGGTCGTACTGCTCAGCCCACTGTCCCCCTGGAGTCCCGCTCTCTGCTGCAGCCCGGGGTGAGACGCAGGGTTTACTCTGTGTTCTCTCTTCAGCATGGTGAGTACCATGTCAGGGCTGTAGTCCCCATCAGAAGCACACTTCCTCTATTTTCAACACGCATCCCAGGCACGCCCTCCAACACCATGTTCAGCCAGTATGGACGATTTGATATTGAAGGTGACATTTCTTCACATTGTAGAATATATTTAATTGTTCCTGCGGAGGGAGATACGTATTTTTTCTACCCCCCCCCCCCCCCACCCCCTTTGCCTACAGTGGCGGGGTTTGTCCTTTGGAATATGATGCAAATTTGGGGGATGAAGCAACTAATTCCTTTTCCCTCCACCTCTGCAGTGCCTCCTCTCCACTCCCCGGCCCCTCCCTACCCCCTTCCCCATTTCCTCCACCCTCCTCCATCCTCGCCCGGCACCGGGATTCTGATTAATCGTGTGACCGCCCCTCGTTTTGCATTTTACACAATCTCACGGCGCCACGGTGAGATGTGTGAGGTGTTTCGCCACTTTTGGCGAGCTGAAAAGACGTAGCCCAAGGAAGAACAAGTCAAAAGTGGGAACGAGGAAAAAAATATATATGACCAGGGGGACGTGATAAAGAGAGAGAAAAAAAAGAAAAAGAATTATCAGCCAGTGTGTTTTCCTGTTTGGTTTTAATCTACATTTAATTAAATTCTTATCTGCTGTGTGCTTATGGCTGCATTTGAATGGCGAGGCTGCATTCATTATGAATGGTAAAATTGAACTCGGAACATTGTGTGTGGCCCGATGAAGGAACCAGGCACTTATTGCAGTGCGATGCACAAGCACCGTCAGACATGCGGGGTGAGAAAAAAATAAAAAAGTCAATTAAGACGGCTCTTTAAATGACTGCTGTATCCAAACATGGGGCGGGGCCACCCCACATAATGGGATCCTGACGGGGCGAAGAGAGCACAGTCAACTGTTGTTAATACACATTCCAACCCAGGCAGCCAATGCCATTGGCTTGTTTATGGAACGCAGAGGGTCCACGCAGGCTGGATTTACTAGTCCTGTCATGATAGTTCATAATCGGCAGAGGCGGGAATCAAAAAGAATAAACACGAGCAAAACATATTACAATGGAGAGGTCAAACAAAAAATGGTGGCCGTTCCTCGTAAATATTCTGCTGGTTTATCTCCGCATTGGAGGTCAACAGCAAAGGTCAATCAGTAAGTATGTAAGCAGCGTTATGTGTCCGGGACTTGATGTTTCAGCGTTAAATCCCAGGGAGTAAAAAAAGGAAAAGACAACGGGTAACAATGGAGCTCCAAATTTGTATCGCTGGTGACAAAAGACACACAGCGTATAATGTGCGGTCGGCCCTTCACAAGCTCACAACAATATCCGCTAGGCAGAGCACAAAACATGCAAAACCAAATAATGAAATAAACAAAAAGAGCCCATAAGCCGAAGCGGCAAAGTTGGGACCCACGGAAATCCCTAAATCTTCCCGTTTTCAGAAAAGTGGGGAATGAGGGTGGAGGGGGAGGTGGAGAATAGGAAGGTGGGGTGGGGATAGGGGGATAGGGCCCCTGCTGTTCGGCTATGTTTACACAGCCATCCTCATCTCTAGGCCATGCTCATCCGTGGCACTGACACACAGTGTCGACATGATTAGGGCGTTTGCCTTTGCATATGGGTGGTTGTATGTGTGTCTTGTGTGTGTGTGTGTGTGTGCGTGTGTGTGTTTGTGTGGGTGTAAGTGTGTTTTGTGTTTCTTGTGGGTGTGCGGGATGAATGACTTGTGTGTGTGGGGAAAGGGATCAACAGCAGATAATCACTCCCAGGCTGCTCAGTACTGGTCTTTAAAATAATGTTGGGAGTCAAGTATCTCTCTCTCTCTCCCTCTCCCTGTCTCCCCCCCAAAGCTAGGTTATCTCCCTTTATGTTGTGTTTGCAGTCTAAATCTGACTAACAGGACACAAGTAGCAGAGCACAGCACATACGTCTGGAGCGTGGAGAGACGAGGAGAGAGACGTTACCGCGAGGGGTTAAGATTAGCTGTCGCAGGGACTCAAGAGACGGGGCTTCCATTAAAAAAATGATGTTTGATGTTACTCAGGGTGGAGGAATGGAAAGAAAGGACGGAAAAACGTTACAATGTCTGATTCAACCTTGGGTGTCGCCCGCTTCCTGTTAAAGCTCCAGTGCGGATCATGATTCTGACCCTGTCTCTTTATCCGAAATGATACAAAGTCATTCATCACACATCACAACCCTCCCTTAGGTTCCCGCATTCCCAGACCACGCGACCACACATGGATGGTATGCATATACATACAGTGCGACATCAATTCCTACGTCGTAAATACTGCTCTCTCTCAGGCAAATAAGCCATAAACTCCAGGTACCTGTGATGCAATGCCTCGGGGCTATAACCCGCACCATTCACAGGAAGTAAACAAGCACCCACAATTTACGGCGCCGTATTTCTCCTTTGTGTCGCTTTCATGTAAGCAAAAGAAAATATACGCCACCCGGCCTGCGTCTGCGGCGCCTTGTTGGAAGTTTCACTCGTCCTCTTCGCCGTTTTTTCAATTGTCTTTGTCAACATCTGCTGCCATCGGCCAACCCCCCCCCCCCCCCCCCCCCCCCCCCCCCCCCTCCCTCCCCCCCCCTCCCTCCCTCGCCTAACGCCCCCCCCCACCCCCCCTCCCCCATCACCTGTGTGTTATCACCGTCCGTCCTGTCGGGGAGCTCTTGAAAGCGTGCCATGGCGTTGACTCCCATTTAGCGGCAGGTCTGTGAACTCCTCACGGTGGACTTACGCTAACAACTAATTAACATCATAAAGAATGCCTCGCTGAAGGACGACACCAGCAACCTTGATTTGCACATTCTAGCGCAAAAATGACCTGTGTTGTTTTTTTTGTATTTATTTATTTGTGTCTGCCAGTAGCGTGTTTGCTTTTTTTGTTGTCATTTGGCGGTGTGCTCGCGGGGAAGCCGTCAGACCCGCTTTGACCGGTTGTCCTTTTGATAACGCAAGATAAAACCGAAACGGTAGAACGAAGGCCTGATTTTTTTTTTAGTTATGCAAAAAAAAAAATGGAATATGCATTTCAAAAAAATGGAAAACAGGGAATCTCTGCACTGCCAAATTCTGCGCTTGAAATAACACATTCAACTTTCTAATTTTCTATTTGAATATAGAATATTTCCAGGCGGTGAGCGCGGCAGACCTCCAGCTACCGGTCCGAGTAGCACGGCGCCGGCTGTCAGTTGCAGGCACTTTGCTGGCTGGCTGAACTAAGCTGGTTTAGAGTGACAAGTCTTCAGCACTGGCAGCCTTCACTTCTCCCAGCCATTGCTCCACAGTCCCTCTCTCGCCTGCTCTCTCTCTCTCTCGCTCTCTCTCTCTCTCTCGCTCTCTCTCTCTCTCTCTCTCTCTCTCTCTCTCGCTCTCTCTCTCTCTCGTTCCACCCACAGGCTCACAACCTTTCTCTTGATGGCCATCAGAGTTGACCACTATGCGCTAGTCAACTTCACAGCCCTGGTCCTACTTCCACCACTACCCAGCCCACCACCACCACCACCACCACCACCACCACCTCACATTTCCTCCCTCTCATCTCCCCTCCTGGACCAAAGTGTGAAACAGAAGCTAACTTGCAGCTCACGATGCAATGCACTCGCACCTCATTACAGAGCCACATTACGGACTACAGCAGTAATGCGGCTTTAATCTTCTGCAAATCGTTATAAATGTCAAGTCGGGGCAGGGGACTTCCCAGTCTGCTGCACCACTGGCTTAGTCCACTATTCGGCATTAGCTTTTTTGCCAGAGAATTACATTCATCACCAGATTCCCCTGAAACTTTGAACTCCATTGTTCTGGCACTCGATGCACCATTACCATACTTTCCAAAATGGTTGCTCTGTGTTTCTCTCTCCCTGCCCTAAAAAAAGCGACAACTTCTGCATACAGCTAAATATGAAAACCACTGATACCCCCATCTTCTCACAGACACACACACACACACACACACACACAGACACCGTCTGTACCCTCCTCTGGTTTTCTTCTTCTCCTTAGTCTCCTTAATGAGACGCTACAGCCCTCTCTCTCTCCACTGAAGGACCCAGACTTTGTGTGTGATAGAGAGACTGCGGCTGTTTATTAATAATGAATTGGGATGTTTGCGCGTGGAATGTTATCAGCACGCACACAATCCCACCAATAGTTTGCCCTGATGGGCTAGCTGGGTTCCTCATTAGCAGAACATATTTAATCCAGAAGTTTCTTATCAAATGTCACACCTGCATCTCTAAATGGCATTTTCACATTCATTCGCCTGTATTTGGGAGATGAGGCGCCAAGGTGCTTTGCGGAGATTAAGAAGAAGAGAGGGAGAGAGAGAGAGCAAGCTTATTTTATCATTTAGCGGGTCTGGAAGGAATCCAAGGAGTTTTTGTCTTGTTGTTGTAATTAGAAAGCCTTTTAAGTGATAACGCCTGCATAGGAATATGAATATGTAGCGATCAGGCCAGTCCCACCCCCCCAAACACATACACACACACACACATCGACCCCCCCCCCAACTCTGTCTCCGTCTCCCTCTCCCCCTTCGTTCTCACTCTCTCTCTCTCTCTGTTTTTTTCTTTCCCTTTGCCCCCCTCCCAACAACCCCTCCTCTCTTGTCTTTTTTAAATAGTTGAATGCTCCGGGTTTTTTTTGTTCTGTGTACAGCGAGGATTAGCTCAAGCTTCAGAAGTTTAATGAAAGCCTTGAAAGTAGGCAAACATTCCACGGCTGAACCCGTGCGCGTCCTCCTTTTCTGCCTGCGACAATCTTGGGTTTTCCTCGCGCAGTCGAGTCGGATACGACACGTGTGTGCTTCTGTTCTTCCAGACAAACAAGGATCTGGGATTGCAACATTCATCAGCTTTACACACTAACATTATAAATACAGCTGAAAGAAATAAAACGGAAACACGATGACAATGTGCCGGTATTTGGCCCAGATTCGTTTGCCACACGACATCAAAATACCTTAGGTATCAAATCAAATCAAAATATAATAAAAATGTTTACGATTTCATATTTCAGAAAATAAATACTGAAATTCATACTGTAGAGTGCCAGATATGACAAAGCCTTTGTCTCCCCTTAGCTGAGATAAATCTATTTCAGAGAATATAACATGATCATTGAAAAATCAACTAAAACAAGTAACATTTCCTCCTACATCGTCCCCACTCCCCTTACGACCAGGAACATGAGGTATCCAGTCTCTCTCTTGTTCTCTTTCTCCCGTTCTATTTCTCTCCCTCTATGCCTCTCCCTATCTCTCTGTCTCTCTCTCCCTATCTCTCTCTCTCTCTCTCTCTCTCTCTCTCTCTCTCTCTCTCTCTCTCTCTCTCTCTCTCTCTCTCTCTTCCTCTCTCCCTATCTCTCTCTCTGGCTCCCTCTTTCTCTCTGTCTCCCTCTCTCTCTGTCTCCGTCTCTCTCAACCTCCCTCAATCTCTCCCTCCACTCTCTCCCTCCCCCTCTCTCTCTCCCTCCTTCTCCCTCCCTCCCTGTTTCTTGCCCTCCCTCTCTCTCCCCTCTCCCTCCCCCTCTCTTGCCATCCCTCTCTCTCTCTCTCTCTCTCTCTCTCCCTCTCTCTCTCTCTCTCTCTCTCTCTCTCTCTCTCTCTCTCTCTCTCTCTCTCTCTCTCTCTCTCTCTCTCTCTCTCTCTCTCCCTCTTGCTCGCTCTCTCACACTCTCTGTCAGTAGTGGCATTTAGTTCTGCTGCTAACCATCGGGTCAGAGATAAGTGCAAAACTGAGAAATATTGATCCAGTAATAGCGGCTCGCGCTTTGACTCTGACACCCTAACCCTGCAGACATAATGTCATAGCCTCTTATCCGTCCCTCTTAACACAGCCTGCCTATCGGCCAGCGGCTGTCACCTGTGGTAATACACTTCTTAAAAGCCCTCCCCCACACCCCCACTAAATCACAAAAATCGTTGCACTTTCAGACATTATTTATTTTCCACCTCTTAAAAGTGAAGCATGATTTACAGTTGGGTAAAAGGCTGTGTTGCTCCCCCTTGCACGCCCGTCTCCCCTCCCCTCGTTCCCTCATTGTCCCCAAAGACCCGCGCGTTCCCTCTGTCAAGCTAATTCTATTTGTACCGATCGGATGGAAGGGGCTGCTGCTATATCGCAATTACGACGTGGGGCCTGTGTAATTGTGTTAGCTCACAGCGCATGACAAGTGCGGTTGCGCTAGAACTTGTGGAGGCATCCCAGTTGCATGCCGGGTTTAGAAGTATTCATTAATTGAAATTGTCACTGGGTAACAGTGCAGTAATGCAGTGTCTGCCAGGTATGAAAGAAGAAGGATACAGCTTAATTAGTCCAGAGCTCAATAGTAGGGATACTGCACCATTTAGCAATAAAAATAATAACAGTGATAATAATAAAGATTATTATAGGAATAATCACAAAACATTCAAATGGTCTTCATTTGTCTGCGGGTGCGTGCGACAGCTCTACATGTTAAATACCTAGACGTCTCAGTTATATGCAAAACCGCTTGAAACAATCGTGCATTTCTGTAAAGGTATGCAGACAATGCGGATGTGTGTCTTCCCGAAAAGAAGTAAAAACAGCTGCCAGACATCGTGGTTGTCGTCAATATATGCTAATGTCTGTTTGTTATCTCCCAGGCAGCTCAGATCCAGCCTGGGCTGGGGCCGGTGGGGGGGGCAGGCCCAGGGCTACTCCCAAGCAAGGTTTACACTCAGGGGCCTCTAATGAGCTCTCTGAGGGGCCGCGGTTAGCCAGACACAACCAATGTACCGACAGCAGTTGGGGAAGTTGCGTCGCTAAGTTGGAGGGCCTCCATATGCTGCCCGGAAGGCCTGAGACGCGGCGCTGGAGAGGACTGGCATTGGCCCAGGGAAAAGCACACTCCATGGTTTCACTTTCCTTAAATGCTTAGTGCTGTTTCCCATTCCTCTGAGCAGAAGTGTACGGCTGAGATAATGGCTGGGTGGCTCTAGACCAGTCTGAGAATACGAATGCGTCTATAACAAAACAAAAATGGAGGTGTGTGTTTGCAATTCAATTTTTCTTCAATGGTAATGAGATTAGTTCTTCACATAAATACATCGCAACCCAATCCCACATATACTCATCCTCATAGATCGTTATACCTAGAAGCCACTTCTTAGTTAGAGGGCATTTAAACATCAGGCTGGGCCCTTTTATTACAATATTATCAAGTGCATTTGGTGTTCGATCAGTAGGTCCTTTGATCGTATGTCTGCCTATCGATCTCTACAACGTTGTTTATTTGATGCGGCCACTTATGTACCTGTCCAAGAAAAAATGACTCAAATAAACTAAACCATATCCATGTGGAATCAACGCCTACACAGTTGGCTCTAGGCTAACCTTCATCTCTACACACTTTCTCTATTCCAGGTCTCTGGCGATCAAATATACATCCATTAAATATCCATCAAGTGCCATATTCGCTTTTTATACTTGTTGTTACTTTAAAAACCCTGTTGCATTTCTTGGAATTGCTCGACACTTGCCTCCACTCCGTCTCAATGTGTGTGGGTTCTGCTTTTAACCCCCAAGAGAGCAAACCAAACGACGGCTCTCATTAAATGGAAGCATCACACTGGCTTTTCTAACCACATTGTCTCTCACACCTTATCTATGCCTTCATCTGAAAACTTGGAATAAATTAGACGGATAGCGATCGCGTGCATTCCATTAGTTGCAAATGAAGTGGTTAAACAGTAAGAGGGGAAAGAAGGGAGATAAGCACGAGATCTGATGCCAATTCACAAAAGGGGATGGCAGATTGTTGTGAGAAAAAGGCAGATAGACCATGCGAATTGGTTGCCGACATTATGAGGCGGTGTTATTACCAAATTAGGCTCAGTCCCCCTACCCCCCAACACTGATCTTAACCCCAGGAGGAATGGTGCAGAGAAAGGAAGCTATTGTGTGGCATTTCCCTGACATTATTCATTGAACAAATAGCTGAGATTAAACGGCAGCCCCTGATTCTGTCTTTACCTCCCAGATGTGTTTGCTTTTAATACATACATTTGATTGTGACACTTTAAACAATTTCTCTATTGGGAATTGGGGCATTACAGGCCAATTGACAGCGGTGAGCAAATAGAACATGGAACTGGATGGGGACTAGATAAGGACATACCGTGTTTGTTCAAGTAGAGTCAATGGCTTTTGCTGGCTTAGTAAAGGTCTTATGTTCGTCTAGGTGAGGCTGGTATCTTTGGTCTGGGAACGGTTTTATGACTTAATGTTATTCCAATATTTGATAGCGTACAAGTAACATGAAAAAAACATACCCAAGCCAAGCCTGGTAACGACGTTTGTTCTGCTAAAATCTGAAATAAGAATTGTGTCTATATTTAAACGTGAGTACGCTACCAGATTGGCAATCCCCGATCGGGGAACGTAACCAACTGATACATGATAAACCGAGACGGCAACACTTCTGTATGCAAAAATAAGAAGAAGGAGAAGTAGAAGCGAGTCGCGGGAAGGCCCCCTCGCACGCAGGCTGTCACCGGGGGAGGGGGGGGGGGCGACGCGCTCTTGTAATTTGCAAGAACCGAATCCATGGAGCGGGCATGAGGGAATAAGTTGGACGGGGAAGAAGACAGAGAACCAACCTGGCAGGCTGGCTGAGGCCAGGCCAGTCCCGGCTGCACCACGCAGTGTGGCAGCGAGGGGGGCAGCGCGCCAGGAAATGTGGCAAGAGGAGGAAAGATCAAACAACAAGGGCTGGAGATCTCCACCAATCTGCTCTGTATTAATGTTGGAGCCAAGGAGCAGCTGAACCACACGTGATCCACAATGTGTGACAGCCATGCCCGACTGTGTGTGTGTGTGTGTGTGTGAGCGAAAGATTGAGAGAAAGAGTGTGTGTGCATTTGTGTGTGTGTGTGTGTGTGTGTGTGTGCGAGCGTGTGTGTGTTTGTGTGTGTGTGTGTGTGTGAGAGCGAAAGATTGAGAGAAAGAGTGTGTGTGCGTTTGCGTGTGTGTGTATGCGTGTGTGTGTGTGTGTGTGTGCGTGTGTGTGTGTGTGTGTGTGTGTGAGTGTGAGAGAAGAGTGTGTGCCTGTATATATTATGTTGTCGAGTGTGCGAGCAGTGTTTGTGTGTCTGTGTCTACGTGGTCAACCCATCAAATGCTTGACCAAATGAATAGTGGCACCGTAATATGAGGTCGCTCCTCTGCCACACAACTTTCTAAGTGAGTGAGACGTTTAGCAAAATCACTTAGCAAACTCTTTCACTCATTAATCTACCCCCCACCAAAAAAATGGAAATTCATAGAAAAAAAACACAATTCGTCATCAATCATTGTTTGACTGTCTTTCATTTGCACACAGCTATCTGCATGGGACAACTGTTAACAGGCGGATCCAAGAGAAGTCATTTTGGGGATATCTGGTGCGGGTCCCTGTTTGTCAGACAGTAACCCATGATGGAGTGTCTGGCCCCGGTGCCTATACCGCCACGCCTCCCGGCTCCAGCGGGCCCCGCAGCCGGCCCTGCATCCTG
>NC_079422.1:13371530-13379030 GCF_026213295.1 Gadus chalcogrammus
GGGGGCATTCTGGTATAATCTGGAACCATGCGCCTGCGAGCCAGAGGAGAGCAACTATCTTTTTAGCCTCCGGCATTTCAAAGAACTGTGGGGGGCTGTGGCCCGGTACGAAGGGAGTGTGGGGGGGGGAGGGGGGAGAGGAGGGAGGGGGGCCGGGGGGTGGACGCAAGCTTGTTTGTACGCCTGTGTACTTAGTGGCTGTGTGAGTGTGCGTGCGTAAGTGTGCGTGTGTAGGCGGTTGTGTGTTTGGGCAATTGTAGACGGAAGGATGATATTAAAGAGGTAAGGGAAAGTAGGCAATGTGTGTGTGTGTGTGTGTTGTGTGTGACGTTGAGGCACATTTCATTGTAAAATAAATGCACATTATTTACTGCCTACGCTGTGGCCACGCACAAACACACACACACACACACACACGCACACACACACACACACACACACACACACACACACACACACACACACACACACACACACACACACACACACACACACACACACACACACACACACACACACACACACACACACACACACACACACACACACACACTCACTCAATTCTCTAATAACCTGTCTTCTAAAAACCTGACAAGGATTACCTATCGGTAAATCTGCTTTGTATGCAGAATGCGATGGGATGCAGAATGGAAATGAACGACTGTTCAAGATGGCGACCTAAAAAGGAAACAGGGAGGGGGAGAACCACATGTGCGCAGACCGATTAATCCGAAACATTCGGAGGAATCTGAAGTCATTTGCAAAATCACAGAGTTCATCATCAAGATGCGCCGCCGGAGCCCGACACCGTGGCACAGAGTCCATGTCTAGTTCAATGACGGCTGATGGAATGTGTAATTTCCGGACAGACGCACGCATTCACACAGGCACCAGGGGTCACTTTAACATTCGGAATGCAACAAGGAAAACGCATAACCAATTATGGCAATGAAAAGAGGCAAAAGAAAATAAATCCAAGAGGCATTTGTTCCATTAATGGTCAGATATTCCCAGAATGTCCATCATGCACACCCACGTGTGTGTACTAGTAATAGCAGCGGTGTGTCTGTTTAGAGACAAAGAGTCCTATGGATATACATGCTCATCTCTAATTGATGCAATCCTGGTGTGTGCATAACATTAATTAGGATGATTGTGTTTATTGTATAGATTATGTGCTTAGGTGTTCAGGTGACTAACAGAGAACAGCAAACCACCTATACGATGATACTGTACTCGGAGTGGGAGAATTAGGGTTTGCTGCTGTAAAACGCTTTGGATGCGTTTGCACATGCAAATGCAGAAAAAAATAGGGGCGGACAGATATGCAGATTTTCTGAAACCGGTGGTATCCTTTGTTGGTTTGAACCTTGCCAAGCCATGCTAAATCCATTCTGTGAAGCTTCTCAGCAAGCTATAAAGGTAGAGGCTGGTAGATAGGCCTGGTAGAGATCTATTGTTACTGGTTCATCTGACAGTCTACCTCACAAGAGCTGAGGAAACAGAGGGAAAAGCCGGTGGGGCGCCTTATGAATTTAGACTCAAGTTCAGAATCAATGTTTGGCCCAAAACACACTATTTTCTGTGAACTGTCAACGAAAACGAAAAACCTAATCCACACCAGGCACTAAAACTGGTCAAATTTGCTCTTTGCCAGTTACCCTTTGTGATCTATCGGTTGGATTTATAACACAGCTTGACACGACAGACAAGGTTTCAGATCATGGTTCTCTAGGTTATGATTATGTGCAAAGGCAAAATAAATATTATCCTGATTACAATATGCACAAACCTGTGTAAAACAGAACAGGGAAAAGGACATTTTAAGAGTTGACTGTAACACATTCAAACATCTCTCTCATGTTAATCTACGCAAACTGCTTTACACAAACCAAGGCGAGGTCTTTGCAGATACCGTGCAGATGCTATGAGCCTGTTTAGTACCACGCCAGGTTTCTTTGGCCCGTTGTTTTCCTTTTGCCACTATAGGGGCATTTTTTATCTGGCATCCCAGCAACTTTGCCTGACCTTGTGTGACTGAATAAGACTGTAAAATTGATTCAGCTCCCGTAATAAAAGAGCACACTACATTATCGGCCTTCTAATTATAATTAATACCGGCAGCGCCAGCATTCTCATTATTTACGACGTGGACTCTTGGCTAGGCAAACACAACAATAATCTGCTCCTTATTTTTATTGATATGTTGATGAATTGCTTGCTTTCATCCAAAACACCAATGGAACGTCCTAGTGGCCGATCACACACGTGATGATTATTTTATTGCCCGTTTTCTCCCTGCCTATGTCTCACCCTTTCAACCTCTTCTCGCTGCTCTTTCATTAGCTCCCTTGTTTGCATCACCTTAAATTTCCCAGTCCATAGCTCATTACTGAGCTCTGGGCCGGCCGATAAGCTTGACTAACCTCCAAGAGGTGAACAACTGTCAGAAACAAACTAGACCCATGCAGCTAGGTGCATCTACACCACTTGGTGGCCGTACTCCACGGCCGGTAAGAACATGGCTTTTGGCTGTAAGTCATGTTGCTGTGGATGTAGCTAATGTGGCATTGGATGTAGCTGGTGTCATTTTGGACGTAGCTGGTGTCATTTTGCATGTAGCTTCCAATTTCTGTGGCAGATTTAATGACCGGGAAGGTTTCATTCCATAATCGGATCCAAACGGCCTCCAGTCTCAGTGCTTTTAATGTTCAAAATAGACCAAGAAAAAGCAATCAACCTTTTTTGGTGTTATTTTACAAGCAAAGCAACACAATGAACCAGAAGAAGTAGAGAGCTTATTCTTAAGAATCACTGTTGATACAAAATGTTATGTTCTCATTTACATATGATCAATTCCGTCTCTGCTACGTTAGTTTCACGAATGGATTAAATTGATCAAAAACGTGCACCTTGAAGACACAGATGAATAACCCTCAAAACTCGTTTGCCAAATAGGTTAGGGAAAATTTGAAGCCAAAATTCCAAATGAACAAAAATAGCCTCCAGTCTTCAATATTATGTTTGGAATTTTAAAGTCTATGCAAAAAAGACAGAAAGCGACTTCTACCAAACTCCCTAGTTCCATCAGTGTTTGCGACATCATTATAAATGGGTCACAGATGCTTCTAGAATATTTTGGACTATTTTGTCCAAAATCCCAACTCTGCAATTGAAGTCTAACGAGAACCAAATTATGTTTTGAAAGCAAGTATTTATAATGTATCCTTTAATACACTTGATTCATGAGCCACCATATGGGAACGTTGTACATGTATTTTCGCATCATCAAGGGCTTATGAAATAATTACAATTACACAGAGGTTTACTGGGGGAAAAATTAGATCATCCATGTGTGAAACACGACAAAAAGGAAACGATGGAAGGAAGATATCACAGCAGTCTCACGCTCTTCATTTACTTGGAACAGAAAGGATAGTGGCATAGTCAAAGTCAAAGGCTGCAAAACAGAAAGCAAGCAACCTTCATATCGAGGTTATCCTTTATAATTAGGAGTCTATGTAGCTTATGCCATTTCCCCCGCTTGATAATTGTCGTCCATCCCTCCTAATTTTTCTGGAGAGGAAGAGAGCGAGAAAAAAAATGCTTATTTGCGCCTATCGTCCTTATTAATTCTCCTCACAAATCCTTGATTATTTTCCAATCCTTCCCTCTGATATCTCTGGCTTCTGTTTGTCTGTTTCACTCCTCCGCTGAACGCTCTCCTTCTCAATCGCCTGTTTTGTTTCCCCTTTTAATGAACAGTTGGATTCTTTTATTTCCCTACAAGTGCTGGATTTGCCTTATCACCCTCCCGTCCCTTTGAGGGCTGCCAATTGGTTTTATCCACGGATGTATCATTTCTTAGGCTTCCTCTTTTTTCTCCCCCCACAAAGAAAAGCGAACCCCTCCGTCAACAAGCCTCTCCGGAGCGAGAGATTAAAAACCTCAACATCACCTAGCTTCCAGCTCTACTCCCCACTGGTTTGTGTAAAACTCAATTAAACGTGTCCCCCCTGAATGGCACATTACAGTACATTAAAAGGGGAATTCTTCAAGCGTGATGACAAAGCTGAAAACCTTAGCCTGTGAACAAACTGTTTAGACGGACGTTCTTGAATGTCGTCGGTCTTTGGGGCGTTCGTCTCTAGCCGCTCCACGTAGGAGACAATGCCTTTGACTCATGGTGGGGGACAGGGGACGAAAAAGAAAATTAAAACTTGGTGATTCACTTTATTTTGCTGGCGCAGCCTTGCTGGGAATACTGTAATACTGTATAACAGGCTTTTTCCAGTTTTCAAATGACCTAATATCAAAACTTAGATGGAGTTTTTTTGATGATAGAAGGAACATGCCTTCAGATGCATTTCCTTATTTATGTACGGCAAGGTGATGGCAGTCCACCTTTTAACATAATCCATCTCTGACTGTGAGATGGCCATCGCTTGGGCAGTTGCAGCTATTTTGATCTCAATGTCAGGGCCACGGTGACTCGATATCAAATCATACCACTGCTGCTTTAATAAGATCTGTCTGGCTGACTGTTCCCATCCAGTACACCTCCCATGGGAGAGCCCAGTACTGCAGGTCTATGTCCCGGTTAACTTCATTCATGTGAGAGTCAGTCAGTCCACTCTCCCACCACTGAAAACAAACGCTGTGGTAAATGTGGACACTGGCCTACAAAGCAGAGAGAAGTGTATGTGTGGCTGGGTGTGTGGGATGGGCTCTTTGCAACAACCGCTGCTTGGCAAGGGAGAATCCCAGTCGTTGACACCTCTCTCCTTTCCGCCCTCCCTTCCTCTCTCTTCCTCTCCTTTAGGTATGTGTGTATGTATCTGTGTGTGTTTTTCTTTGTGGCCTGTGTGTGTGTATGTATGTATGTGTGTATGATGCGTATGTGTGTCTGTTTGTGGCGTGTGTGTGTGTGTATGCATGTATGTGTGTATATGTGTTTATGTGTGTGTGATGCATGTGTGTGTGTGTGTGTGTGTGTGTGTGTGTGTGTGTGTGTGTGTGTGTGTGTGTATGTATGTATGTGTGTCTGACGTCACCTATAGTTGGGCTCACGCTGGGCTTGGTGGAAGGGTTTGGGCCAACCATGCCCATCCTTTGACACCAGGGACTGGGCTCCTACTCAGACTGGGCTGCAGACCAAGATCACTCCCCTCTCTCTCTCTCTCTCTCTCTCTCTCTCTCTCTCTCTCTCTCTCTCTCTCTCTCTCTCTCTCTCTCTCTCTCTCTCTCTCTCTCTCTCTCTCTCTCTCTCTCTCTCTCTCTCTCTCTCGTCTACTCTGCTTCCTCCTCCTCCACATGACATATGTCACAGAGCACAGATCTGCTCTGGAAGATACCACTGACACTAGTCCAAGGTCAGGACAAATCCACAAAGAATATATGAAGGAGATGAGGTTGGGGTGTGGGGGGAGGACCTACTCAGTTATTGCAAGTGAATGTATTTTTTTTCTCAAGGATTTCATGGTGCGGTATTCTGTGCTCTAATGTAGAACGGCCATTAGTCAAGAAAGGGTCTGGGGTATTGCAATGGATTCGTAAATGTTCATTTTTTTCATAATAGGATACATGCAATATTCATACTTTCCTATTCCAAATCACAATCACCAATGAAGACTTAAAGAGATTATACAGAGAGGGAAATTGAAGGCCTGTGATCTATTACAGTTTACCAAATGAATAGCTTGCAGCACAAGTATTCAGTTTTTACACAAATATTCAGTTTCTACACAAATATTCTGCTACAAAAGTTATTTTCTATCCAAAATGTAATACTGTACGATATTATAAAATATAGATTTAAAATAAATTTAATATACCCTTTTTGTGTTTTTCACCCGTACGCAAAACAATTAAGACAGCATTGAGAGAACACTGAGGTCTTGCTCAGAACAACAACGCTCAATCTCCAGGAAAACCTGGTTTTCTAAGAGACTTAGAGACGACGGGAGGGGTTGCTATGTAATTATATGGTACTTAGAATGTCCCACACTTTAGATTTCGATGTGGGTGAGCAGAAAATCTGTTTACTAGTGAACACAATTCCCTGGCTTGCAAGTGTGGACCAAGGCTTTGAATAATTCATAACCACAGAGCCATAGGCATGTGCACTGTAAGAATATGTGTGGATATCTCACTTAAGATGACGAAGTCCCCCACAATGTGTCTGTGTGTGTGTGTGTGTGTGTGTGTGTGTGTGTGGTGGTAGTGCACTGGCCGGACCGTGAGTCCTTAGAGCTAATGCCGGTTAAGTGGTTTAAAGTTGGATAGAAGCTACATAAGGCATTCATATTCATGTGAACGTCTGCTATGTGTTAAGTGAGTGGAGACCCGGCACAGAGGAGAGGTGTGCAGCGCTGTTGTCTCCGTTTATTTATCTCCACTTACTCATTACATTTTAGAGCCACCGCGAGTCATAAGTGGAATGCATTCATTTATTTATTGAAATTTGTGTTCAAAAAGCATGACCTTCACCAAATAAAGGAGGCAATAAAAAATAAATAAATAAATTCACATTAATAATAATAAGGAAAAAACAAATCATCTTGAATTTCAATTTCATAATTTGAACTTATGTCGAGTGAAGATGCTCTATCCCGTTTCGCTTGTTTAGTAGCGACTCAGACATGCATTTTACATATCAGAAACCAGCCAACCAGTGCATTTGAAAGGAGCTAAAGGTACAAAAGTTGTCAGGCGCATGGCGCTCTCTGGCGTGGTGCATTAACCAGACCAAGCCCGTGCTAAAGGACAGTTGAGGATACAGGTTACCTAAGAGAAAGAGGTAAACACGTGTAAACCAACAGAGTCAATGATGGATGTGGCGGCCATTCCAACTGTAGGGAGGAGTAGGTAGGCTTCCTTAATTCCTGACATGAAATATTACCCCAAGCCTTCGACGGAGCTGACCCGCTTGGATGGCGAGAGAGATAGCATCCATCCTTTTCGAGAGAGAGAGAGAGAGAGAGAGAGAGAGAGAGAGAGAGAGAGAGAGAGAGAGAGAGAGAGAGAGAGAGAGAGAGAGAGAGAGAGAGAGAGAGAGAGCAAACAAACAAAAGCTCCAGGAACCCTTGACCTGACACAGGAAGTACAACTGATAAGTTGCTACCAATTCTTTCTTTTCCTTCTCTTTTTTTCCTCTTCGGGAACAGCATTTTCCCGCCTTTGGCCCTGGTTTCACCTTGCTGAGCCAGTGCCCTTCTATTAAAGGTGGTAATGGCTGCCAACCTGCCTCTGGACTTTTTTTACATTAGTCACTCGTGGAAAAAAATACTGGCGAGGTTAGGAAGAGGATAAATCGTACTTCTGCCAACTACAGTCTTCTATCTCTTGTACGGAATCAAAATGCAGCCGGAAAAAACACTGCTGTGCGCATCAAGGGCTGAGGATTTAAGACTTGTCGGCCATGATCAAACCAGGATTTATGACACGTCATAACTCCCTACTATAACCTTTTTCTCATATTTGTGTAGCCTTGACAGCCTC
>NC_079422.1:13389030-13394030 GCF_026213295.1 Gadus chalcogrammus
TAAGTTACTCTGGAGACTTATGGGACATGCCGTATCTGAATGTGGTCTGGCTTAAGAGGCTTACTGTTTGAAAAGTTAAGTTGACCTCTGAATAACGCAGCATAATGTGCCCTCGCTGCGTGTGGATGTGTGTAGCCTCCGAAGAGGCTCCGGTGACCAGGTAATGGGGACGCAGAACAGAGGGATGCCAGAGGGGTGTCGCTGTAGTGATATTGATTATTGTCCCAATATATGGGGTTCTGGTGAGTCTGTCTGTTCTCCAGCTGCATGAGAAAAAGTATTTTAATGGCAGTACTCAGTCGAAACTGTTACTGTATTAATATCATACATAATTATGTATATTTCGTCTTGTATTCATTTTAGTTTTTAATCAATCTGTTACCCTCTTTTCATCCTCTTTTTCCTTGGTCCTTATCTGTCATTTCCTCCTTTTCTCTCAGCCCTCCTTCTTCCTCCACCTCCTCCTCCACCTCCTCCTCCTCTTTCTCTACCTCCTCCTCCTCCTCCTTCTCCTCCTCCTCCTCCTCCTCCTCCACCACCTCCTCCCCCTCCTCTTCCTCTACCACCTCCTCCTCCTCCTCCTCCACCTCCTTCTCCTCCTTCTCTCTTTCTGCTGCCACTGTCTGCAGCTTTACTGTAACATGTAATTACTCTGTGGACCGGCCACCTGTTTCAAGAAACTTCAGCGCTTCAAAGAGAGCGGTGGAGTGTGGAGGGGAGCATTGTGGGATTTCCAGGTGGATTTCTCGATAATGACTCGACGCCGTGGTTGAGCCGAGAGTTTTAGTAATGGCTGACTGCTAGAGGCTCTTGCTGGGAGTTTAATGTAAAACAAATAGGGCCACAATGACAGCTCCAACATCCCTTTGGTTTATTTTAAAAAATAAACCAAAAATAAATAAATAAAATAATAGAGAATACTCAATTATAAAGAAGACTGGCGTATAATTCATGGTATTTGTTTATTCGAAACAGGACCCATATTCTATTGCTCTATTTAGATTAGATAATTTTTTGGGTAAATCTAGCCATATCTTATTGGATATGATTGCTAAGCGCTATGCATAAGAATAGTTGCCATAAGCCCGGTAAGATACGACTGGTTGCCATTACTCACAAAAAGTTGAGCTATTCTTGGCCTCGATAACCTGGGGTTACCCCGAGGGGAGGACCCTACTAAACCAACTCCCCACTTGTTACACCCCCCCGCTCCATGTATTATACATTACCCGCCGCTGGGACGCAAGTCCCCCTCGTCCTCTGTCCCCCTCCTCCACGCATCCCCCAAGTCCTCCTGAATGACAGCTGCTGCGGGCTGATGGCCACTCACACAAAACTGTACAACTCAACAACTAATAAAAATAACAAATACAGCGGCCCCAGCGGTCAACGGTGGAGCCAATCCAATCCCTCAGCCTCACCGCACCGCTACACTATTCATATTTTATGAGGCGGTGTGTGAGGAATGCCGGGCCGATTCAAAAGCACTCTCAATCCTAACACGGGGACACACTGTACATTGAGATATTCTCTTGCTCTCCTGCCAACAAGAAGATCTGAGGTAGACAGGAACTGGAAGAGGAGGCTGTGCAGTGCCAACAATACACAGAAGGAGGAGGAGGAAGAGGGGAAAGAGGAGGAGGAGTAAGTAAATGGTGTTGGCCCCTGACGACTCCATCTGCTGACAGGGTTGGTTCTAGTAAGATGATCAGCTGGCCCAACGGTATAACCAATGCACCCTTGAGACACAACTTACCCTCGACACAGAAGTGATCCAGACGAGAAACTGCACAGGCGTGTGCTCATTTAAAACTACATACAAATGACTCATGGTCCCAGAGAGACCGGCTGGCAACACATGCATTACTGTGGTATCTTAGCATGGCGGTTAATGATTGGAAAATTAAGACATCATCTTTTATAGAGGCAAACTGGGAACAATCGCATTCTTAGTAGATGAATGGAGAAATTGTTTACGACACAGAGATATTCCCAGTCCTCTTAAAGATTTAAATGAATTCTTTGATGTTTTGATTATTTACCATTATCTATCTTGGCATGCCTTGGCGTGTGGTGGATATTGTGGAGGACTTACCGTAATTAACTTATACTGATATGAGTGCATGGCACCATAGTCAGCCACTCTCACATGTGGACTGTGGAGAGATGCTACTCCATAGCATTTAATGGGGGTCAAAGCACAATTGACAAACAGGGGATAATTGTGGTGGTAACTGTGTTTGGTAGGTCAGGCAGCGATATAACATTTGATGATTACAAAGGAAGCGGTGATGTGAATGTGAGCGAGCTCCACTCGCTTAAGGAAGTCATTCATTCAGTATTACAAAGGCATGTCAGAGACATCCGTACCGTCTGAAACAGAACCAGAGAATTATTGTTATTGCTCCTTCTTTGTTTTGTTTCATGCAGCCAGTGCCCTTGCAAAAAAAAAAGGCTCTAATTTTTCTCTTTAAAAAGAAGTGTGCATAATCTTCTTTAACAGCTTATCAAAAACTTTAATGATTTGGTGATAAAGAGCACAAAGTTAAGTAGCCGGTTAAGAGGATAACTCCCCAGTGCAGTCTAGTGATTAGGAGATGAGAATTGGGAGACTGAAAATCCGAGGGTTACAAATCCCACTCCTGCCACTTATTCACTTTGAGGGGAAAGAAGGGGCTCCATTTCAGCTCATTATTTGGGGGGGAGGGGGGTTAAAGTTACGGCCTAATCATTTTGAAAAGTGATAAATGGTGCACACCTCCTGCACCACCACCATCACCACAACCGTTGGCCCTTGTGGAACACCAGACACCTCCTTATTTACTTATTTACGTTTGCTTTCGACTCTCTGGTGGTGAACACCCGTCAGGACCCAATTATGTATCCGCGAGACGCCTCGCAAACCTTTCATGAGAACGGGGGGAGAGCTTGGGTGTGTGGGGGGATAAGGAGGGAGAGCAGGACTGAGGTGGCCGTAACTAAAGTAAGCGGTGCAACCCATCTCCACATAGTGTCTGGCCAGGGCTTCCTTTAGATATCCGTTTGGGGCCATTTTAATGAGGGCCGTCCTTTTCACTTTCCTCTCAGTTTCCAGACGCAAATCAGCGGGATATAGTTTTCACGGCGAGTGATTCATTTAGTTCTCTTCTGTTGTGCGTATGTGGGGTGTAACACTGCATTCAGTGTTGACAAAAACAATGTCAACTTTGTTAACACAAAAACATGTTCGTTTTTCCTCCCAAATGTGTGCTTAAATGAGGATGTATAGTATGTGCTGTAGCGTAGGCAGCCAGCATGGGATTACAGAGTTTGGGCATTTAGTTCAGGCGCCAGGCAGAATTATCTGCCAAATGGAAATTACCCTTATGCTACAGCACATTTCAATCTGAAAAGTAAAAGATCAGGAAAACCACTTCTAGGAAAATAAGTGTATCCAACACTGTACTACAACACTCACAGGTACAATTAAAAATAAATACACTAGTAGTTTGGCAAAGGGCCGTTCTGGGTTATTAAACGCAGTTCAGACACTCTTGAAGCAGTGCACAGCTGATCCAGCGCACTAACACCGATTTTTTCTGATAAGCGTCGTCCATAAGAAGTCAGAAAGGATTTCTGGCTGCTCAGGATATCCTGCTGAACCTCATGTTGGAGCTGTTCCACCATGAAACAAACTTTGGCAGACTGTGTTATTCCCTGACCTTTAAATTCTACTGTAGCAATCGTTTTTATGCCATTAACCATGTTATCCAATTCATTTTTTGCAGCGGCCGTTCAGAGTTCTCCTTGATCACAAACTAAGATATCGAACCAGCATTTTAACAATGGCTTTCCGTGGGACTAGAATCCGTATAAAGAGAGACAAGCTGAGACAACGGTGAAATAACAATGCAAACAAAATAGATGTGATTTACTGACCAAAAGATCGAGAGTGATTATTGGATGACCGCTAAATAGATAAGCAGTTAAATACTAGGAGGTGAGGAAAATGCTTAAGGGTTAAGGCGTGGGGATAGAAATATCAGCAAAGATCAACCATAACTATACCCCATAAAAAATACATGAGATTACAGCATGCCAATTATATATATTATATATATTTAAATGTTATTATTTGTATTTATTTTTCTGTGTGTTCAAGTCCAGTCTTTAAAACAGTTCCTCTTCAAATATTTTATGTGATGTTAGTACAGACCAGTACAGTGATTCTGTTTCCTTTTCACTCAGTTGTTTAAGTAGGAAAAATAAACAAGTCCTACAACTAGTGTTAGCAACTTAGGCTTCCAATAGATACTAGGCGCGGGTGGAAAGCAATCATATTCAGAAAAGATATTCTGTTTATAAGGGGCGAGCATCCATCTGACCTGAGATGATTAGAAATAGCATTTCTTTGTCAAACCCGTCCGAGCCCTGCTGCCTGGTCCAGTAGTTCAAACAGGATTGAAACATTCCCAGCAGCCTTGGACTCCTTGCCAAAACGTTGCTCTGGTATTGTGTTCTCCCAGGGGTAGAAATCCCAAATAGATCTACGCCAGAGAACACAAAACCACTAACCACTGCTTGCACATCTTTGAGACCACTCTCAAACTCATCCCCCTCCCTTTGCAACTTCTCCCTCTGTTTCTGACTGTCAACCAGCCCGCCCTACCCAGGCGTATGACGTTACTACACTATATATAGATTCAATTATTACCTCAATTATTAGAAAATTAATGCATGAATATAATAATTATAAAACAATCAGTTTAAAGACTCAGGAGCAACCGGATACAATGCATGCAAATAATAATCGGGTTGAGCTTGGGTGTAAACAAAAAGGAAATGAAAGAGAAGTGGAAAAAAGGGAAGTAATTCCCTCTCCTCTTTCTTTTGGATTCCCCTCTGGTTTTAAGATAGAGATACACAGCGCGGAGGCCATTATTTACCTTGTGAAATCTTAAAACCATTAACTTTGTGTGTCAAATGATGTTTCTTTGTTTCTAATCCGAGTTTAGTGATAC
>NC_079422.1:13401530-13436530 GCF_026213295.1 Gadus chalcogrammus
TTTTCATTTTTTAAAAATCGATTAAATTGTGAGAGCGTCACCGCTGTTCCGGGAATCTTTAAAGGGACACCCATCACTGTGCGCATGTCCCTTTATTCAGCACCCGCTATCATGCGTGGGAGGGGTACGGAGAATAAATATTTCTCATTTAAATGACCTTTTATCCTGCTGACTGGGCTGCGAGCATCAAAGTTCATGTGCTGTATTAGCCATTACTTATTCCAGACCATCTAAATGGTCACTGTCTGCAGTCCCTATTTAGATGAGCTACATTCGCTATTACATTATTATTGCGGTTGTACTAGCTTGCTTAAGGCACGCCCCAAATCCTAATAAATTAATACTACTAATGTAGATTTTTGTTTTAACACAAACAATATGTTATAGAATATTGATTCTAAAACTGACGGCTATTTGGTTTTACGGGGAAAGCAGGGATGAGCATGGATGCTAGCATGGACGGAAACTAGCATGGAAGGTAGCATGGAGGCTAGCATTCCTCCTCAGAGCTGTGGGCATTTTGAGGGCGCTCCAGCACTGAAGTCATGGGGTTGAGTATAAGGGCGGCCTGCCCTAAAGGAACACACCCTGCTTCCTTTTCCTGCGCCCCATCCTCCCTCTCCTCTCCCTTTATACCGTGGCTCCACGCTAGTCTCCCTGTTCAATCACTACAACCTATGTATATCATCACACCTCGTGTCAATAATAAAGCACCTTTGAGTTGGCTTAGCCCCCCTCGGCGACGCATTACAACCCGTCTACTGGGGTCTTTGTTGTGGGGCAGGCTTAGCATTGGGTTTCAACGTCATCTACCGCAGACTCACGCCTTCATTACTATGCATGCGCTCTGTCTGCTCGGGCTTCTTTTTCATGTCTTTTTTTCTGAAGTTGTAAACAAGACGAGGCTGATTTTGTAATGTATGCCTCGGTCCTTCGTATTATCCCGGCGGTGCCGCATGCAAGCATGCATATATGCATGCATGTTCTCCCTGTGTTCGACATTCGGCCAGGTGGGGTTGGGTTAGGGCGGCGGGGTAGGGGCAAGAACACCACTCCCCCCCCCCCCACGCCTCCCTCCATGCCTCCTCAGTTGTCAGCGTTGGAATGATTTGAAATTTTTTCCCATTTGAATTCAATTGCACAGGACTTGTTTGATCTTTTTGCATGTAAGTTGGGGCTGACTCCTGGAGCATCGGAAGGCACTGTGCCAGAGCATAATAGGACATCCTGCAGCCAGTAATGTTCACCTGTATGGATATTACCATCACACCCCGTAGGGGACCAGGTGGCCAGGACGCTGTATATTCTCTGTGTACCTCGACTTTCTCTCTCTCTCCCTCTCTCTCTATCTCTCTCTCTCTCTCTCTCTCCCTCTCTCCCTCCTTCTCTCGCCCCTCTCTCCATTTCTCTCTCTCTCTTGCGAATAAATATTTGGAGAATGTTTTTTATTATTATTTTTTGGACTTTGGAAACGGTCGGTTCAGGAGTCACCGAGAAAGCGATCCTCCCCACCTTCTCATGAGCACGCCGTGAGGGCCGGGATCACACAGGGCCGGCACATAAAGACAATCAAATCGCAGGCCTCCTGGTTGAATGAAGCGCCTGACTCCAGATAAACCTCCGAGGCTCTCTGCTGATATTGGATTTTAATATTCTTTTTAACTCCTGTTTCTGCTTTCTGTTCAAAAAAGCAAAAAAAAATTGTCACCTTCACATAGCATCATAACATGGACCACATGTGTGCTTTTCAGGTTCGCCGAACCTTGTGATTTAAAAAACGTGGTTCTAGTTTTATCCATAATATTCAGGATAATAGCTATGACTATGCATCTGAAAGCTAAATTCAGATTGCAAAGAAGTTGACGGTGAATGTAGCCTACACTGGATAGAAAACACACAATTATTGAAGTATACACATCAATATAGTATAATGAACAATTAAAACAAAACCTGGAGAGAATTTGTTTGCCAGTTGATCAACAATACACACTGCAACCTTCAGCGGTTTGATCCCTGCCTGCACTTCAGAGAAATGGGGTCTTACTAAATCCACCTTAAAGACCAGCAATATTTGCACAGAGTTAAGTAAATAAGATAAAGATGGTGAACTTGCCCCTTGCTAAATACATTAGACGTGAACTCTCTTATCAGAGTCCCAGCATGCAGACTGTTAAAAGATGGTTTTCCTGAACTGGAAATGGTCTTTGTTACCCAATTAGTTTGCGGACGACCCCGTGGTGTAATATTCCAGTTTTTTTGACAGCCTCATACACATCCATCCTAATGCGGTGGTGATTGACCGTGTTGGACCTAGTGCCCACCGATTAGCGCATTATCCTCCAAGCTAACTTGACCATAATCAAAGGTAATGTGAATTATCTCACCGTTTTATTTTGATTCAGTGGAAACTTGCATTCAGCCATTAAGGTTCCAGCACAAGAGGGCTGCATGTTCCATGTAGCATGTATGTCCTTCTCACTGTGTGGCTCACAGTATTCATTCTCATAGATAATTCATATGTGACAGTGGAGGACTGTATATGTATTCCCATTAACAATAAGAGACGAAAATAGCTTTTAACAAGATTTCAAATATGAAAATAACTCACAATAGACAATGAAGCTAAGAAAGTGAATTCTAAATTCTCACATGGTCTCCGTGTAAACGATATAACTACTAGCGTTTCACTCTGCGAGCTTGCAAAGGGAAAGCCACGTTTGGGAAACTTCTCATGTCACCCTGAGAGGAAGTTGCTGCAAACATATCGAGAGTGAAGCCATGACAGTGACAGATGGCAAAGCAGCTGGCTCGGCTCATTCCTGCTCCACTTTCCTTCTCCTTCTTCATCCTCCTCCCCCCTTCCCGGCTCCGCAGCGATAGATGTCTGTTGTGTATCGAAGTGTTGGATAATGGTTCATTTGGGAAGACGCATCGCAGACTGCAAAACATACTGGCAATAGGTGCCGAGCAGAGGGGGTTTGAGCAAGAGTGCTGCCGCTGCTCATCAAAATAACGCGGGGCAGAGAGTAAATCCTGCGCTGCTTGTTTGCGTAGGGCTTTGAAGCGAGGTAAATCAACAACTAAAAAGCATCACAGGATCCAGCACCGCTCCACACACGCAAGCTGACATCCAGGGGAAAAAGAAACGGTGGTTTAGTGATAGCGCGTGACCCCCGCTGAAGCCAACGGTGTCACATTAAAGTGACGGGAACATTTGGTCGTAAATCTTCATCGTTTGTATCAATCTGTGTTTGTTTACTTTGGGTGAGACCGCGGGGCGTACCGATGGCACATTTCTTAAGTGTGACAGTCTGCTACTGAGACGGCATCACTCAGACACATGTAATTTGGGCCTTGATGGGCATCTAGCAGACTGACAAACAGCCATGGGGATGCGAGGGGGGAGGACACACACACACACACACGCACACACACACGCACGCACACACACGCACGCACGCACACACACGCACGCACACACACGCATGCTTACCCAGGCAGTGTATGAAGAATTGCTCCCTCCATCTACTGCTAGGCCCCCCAGGTTCCTCTGTCTCTCTGGGGGTGTGAGATGTCTCTGGTTCTGCTCTGCCGCTGCTGCAGAACGAGTGGCCATGTCACACTGCAGCTATCTGTCTCACTGCCAACGCTCGGCTAACGCTACACCTGTGTAGCTGTCGGTGTTCTGAAGGAGACTTTGCATTCATAAGCACATTGTGATCGTGTTTTATTAGGAAGTTAATGCTAACGTATCTGCTTCCAAAACGGTGGAAAGGGTGCTGGAAATATCCGAAGGAAATTCCACACACAACGTGTAATCCTCTATACCTGTGGTATAGATGCAATGTGTATTATCGCGTGTTGAACTAGAACTGAGCTGAAAAATATACTACCACCATCATTCAAAGCCCAAAAAGATTGTGATTTCCGTGCGTGCTTTGCTGTACCATATCCAGGGTGCATTAAACGCGTAAACGATGAAATCATCAAGAGGAGCGGCACACAAGCGGGCGGGAGTGCCTCCCTTCTCTTCTCTTATCTGGGCACCTGCCATCATATCAGTTTGGGTAGTTGGCTGGTGATGTAAGGAAAGCAGTACGTCAGGCTCACTCGTAGATCAAGTCAACCATGCATTATCTCCCCAACAGTGGCGCTCCACTGAGGCCTGGGTAGCACTGTGTAGCTCACTGACTCACTGACTCGCTGGCGGACCGTGTGCCTGCTCGCTTACACCTCAGGCGGGGGGGGGGGGGGGGGGGGGGGGGGGAGGAAGGGAGGGGGGAGCATTGAGTTCACGTCGCGACCCAGGGGAACCTTAAGAGCGGACTTAGAAAGGAAAATATAAATCATAATAATAATAACATCCTGAAAACAAGCGCAAACAAAAGAGACACAATGTGAAGTCATTATGACGCACCTGCAGGCAGTGTTGTGGCGACTATCTGTGCTACTCAGCCTACAATGAAATGAGGGAAAATGTGTTTTCTCCCTACTCTAGCATGATATGAACTTGTTCAAAGGGCGAATCAGTCAATAACCTCATCTATAAATGACATTTCGCAAAGCAAAATAAGCCAAAGAATTACCATTTTGCCCATCTGAGGAGACCCCAGTCTCAGATATTGATTTAAGCCCAAGAAATAATTGATGCATGCAATCACAAATTGGTTCCCCGCCTAAAATTGGGTCCCATTATTTCATTAGATGCAGCCACTCTCTCTATGCCAAAATTATCTGTGTGTCCAACACAGAAATTCAAATCCTGTTAGTGCTGATAATGGCTGGTGTTTTTGAGCCGAATCCAAAAAATGGTGCGACTTTCAGATATAAACCACAGGCCACCTTTAAATGCAAATGCCCCCCAAAATTATAACATTTTGGATACATTTAGTTACTTAGTTAAGTTTACTGGGTGATTTTTGTTTGTCACAATGGTTTTTCTGTGTCTATGTTGGTTAATCATAAACGTGTGTTTTACTTGCCAGCTATAGCACAGAGAGGACCTATCCTGGGGGGCCTGCTTGCATATGTAATTGGATGTTACTGTAAATAATTGCCTGGGCTCCTGCCACTGTGGCGATCGGGATGATTTGTGTGCATGATTGTGTGTATGTTTGTTGCCTAATGTCAGATTGTGTGTGTGGAATAGACATTGTTTTCTCTTGTGCGTTTGTGCATTATGAATGTGCGTGTGTGTGCGTGTGTGTGTATATATGTGTGTGCGTGTGTGTGTGTGTGTGTGTGTGTGCCTGTGTGCGTGGGTGTTTGTGACTGCCCGCGCCCGCGTGTGCGTGCGTGCGCAAGCGCATCTTCCCCATACATACTCCACACTCAAGTCCCACAGATTCTCCTTTCCTAGCCATGTTGAATCCTCTTTCCCTTATCAGGCCAGCCCAGGCCTGCATCAGGCTCTCCTTGCTATGACAGAGGCTACAACAATAGGCCTGCGATACCGCTGCTTAGCGCTGCGTTTCGGAGGGGAAACCTGCCACGGGCGCAGATTAACTACAACACACACACACACACACACACACACACACACACACACACACACACACACACACACACACACACACACACACACACACACACACACACACACACACACACACACACACACACACACACACACACACACACACACACACAGACGCACACGCACACATACACAGAAACACACACACAAAATAGATTGCAGCCTCCAAAACAAAACATTTTTCAGAATGCCTCCTCTTGATTAATGAAGCAATGACAAGAAGAGAAATATAATTTCAGAAACAGAAAAATCCGCCGCCACTTGTTTAAGTTTAGGGGTAGCCAACAATAAACATATTGGTGGGAAAGGGTGGGCAAAAATACCCCAGAGATAAATGGCTTGAGTGATGGCTTGAATAATTTCTGGAGCATTTCTTTTGGTGCACAGACCCATAATCCCAACCTTGCACTAAATTACACAATAATCACACTCCATCGCCTGACAGCCCTTGCCTCTGTCTCTGTCCCAGGTGAAAATTAGGACAGTATCTTGACACTTTCTTCCTCCTGTAGCCTACGAGCCGGGGCACTATGTCCACCACAACAAACAGCACACATTTCGCTCTCTATGTCTCTCTCCCTCTCCCTCTCTCTCTCTCTCTCTCTCTCTCTCTCTCTCTCTCTCTCTCTCTCTCTCTCTTTCTCTCACACACACACACACACACACACACACACACACACACACACACACACACACACACACACACACACACACACACACACACACACACACACACACACACACACACACACACACACACACACACACACACACAAACACACACACTCACACACACACTCACATGAAGTGGAAATACAGTGATGTCCAGTATTTTTTTGATTCATGTATATATTTCCATTTTATGTCACATAGTGTAAAACAATGTCGAACATAAAATATTACGAATGGCTCTTCATGTGACAAAAGGCTATGACAGAAATATAGGAGAAGCTGACACGCTGTTTATTGCCCTCCGCATTCCCATTCCAACCAACGGCAGCTGTTTCTGTGCTACAAGCTGCATGCATGCTGCGTATTTAACCTCGCCATTGATGAAATAATAACCTTGTCCGCCTGGTGTCGAATTTTACTAGAGAGCTGTTGAATCCACTGTCATTTTGAGAGGCACATGGCATGTCTCAATACAGATCTTCACATCATGATGTAAAACGGTACGAGTTGGTCACTCCCCATCCTTCCCATGCCCCAAAAAAATAATTTGTCTAATTATTTGATCAATAATGTATTGATCCTGTTCAGAGACAAGGAAGGCCTTCAGCAGATATAATATTTAAACAATATCCTATATCATTCATATATATTAATGCATGGCAGGCTCACTTCTAGAACACCTTAGCTAAAACCTCGGTAATTGGCATCCGTAGAAAGCGTTGCACATGAGGCAGCATCCACCGGCACACATTACACAGCAGAGCCCCTTAAACCTGCCGCTCATTAATAGCCTGCTTCCCAATCAATTATTAACACCTACAAAAGGAGCCAAGCGCACAGGGGCTAGGCCTCTGACTCCAGGCAAGCTGTGAGGCCCCCATCCTCCTCATGGTTCTGTCCACCAAAGATAATTACCACCTTTAAGACACCTGCTACTCAATAGCTTCGACCCGGCCCGTTAATTTAGTCCCCCAATTGCAGACATTTATGTCTGAGTGTCACTATTAATTTGCGTTAATTTGGGGAGAGTGTGAGCATCAGGGGAGCAGGAGGAGGAGGGGGAGGAGGAGGAGCAGGAGCAGGAGGAGGAGGAGGGGAGGGAGGGGAGGTGGGAGCGCCAGCCTCACGGCGCGCTCGTCGCTCACCTGCGTCGCGTGGCCGGGCCAGTAATTGGACTCTAATGGTCTGATTGATCAGCGGGACCGAGTGAGGGATGGAGACGGAACTGTGGCAGCCCCATCAGTCAAACGGGGAGAAACACAGAAAGGACCGAGCGGAGGAACGGGGAACAAGAGTGAGAGAAGAAGAAGAAGAAGGAGAAGAAGAAGAAGAAGAAAAAGAAGAAGAAGAAGAGGAAGAGGAAGAAGAAGAAGAAGAAGAAGAAGAAGAAGAAAAAGAAGAAGAAGAAGAAGAAGAAGAAGAAGAAGAAGAAGAAGAAGAAGAAGAAGAAGAAGAAGAAGAAGAAGAAGGAAAGAGAGAGAGACTTTGAGAGCTGGGAACAGAGGAGCGGCTGGAGACAGCAGTGCACATTGATTTGCTGTTCTTTTTCTTATGTTTTATTTTTTTCTGTACTCTGATTCTCTCTTTGCTGTCTTTTTCCCACAGAGTGGAGGTGCCCTCCGTCTCCACCACCACCACCACCGCCAGCGCGTTATCCGTCTCTCACTCACTGTGAAGCACTCTGACCCAGGCCAATTACATTGTTTTCAGTTCACACGCTGCTCTCTCGGTCCTTCAGGGAGTAACTATCTGGTGAAATGGCCTCCAATAAAAGTGATAAAAGGGAATACACAGCCTAAGCGAGAAAGCATACGAGATTTGGGGGAAAAAATACATTTTCAAAACTATATTTGTACAAAAAAAAGAATGTGTTTGGTTTGTGCACAGAGGCCAATACTGAAGTTGACATCCAGTGTGCTATTTATAGACATACAACATGGGTCAAGTGTCAGTGATCTTGTGTGTCACTGGCATGGCCATGTTAGCACACTCACACACGCACACACAACACGGACACACATACACACACTGAACTACCCCGTGTGTAAGCACTAACGTGTCCGCAGAGGCAGTGACTGCAGGGCTGCTATCCCTCACACCGGGGCAGAGCCCCCCTGGGTCTCCAGACCTGCCACGGCTAACCCATCAGCTGTGAAATCTGCTTTCCTCTCTGATAAACGGTGGAGATGCGACCCTATCTCCGTCCTGCAGATGGCCAGATTTCCTGTCATGAGTCCTTCAACAACCCCCCTCCCCCCGCAACACAAACACACACACACACACACACACACAAACACACACACATTCCATCCTCCATAACCACAAAAATTCTCTCTTCCTCTTTTTTTTTCAGATTTCATTCGGTTTCTAGGCCCTGGCCTTGAACAGCTCAATGCTGATTCGTCCATCGCTCTTTGGACCCACCGGACCACCGGACCACCGGACCACCAGCAGCTGGCAAACCGCAGCACTGCTGGCGTGCTAAATGCAGCTGCAACAGACGCCACCAGTACCAAGATAGTCCCATCCTAACTTCCAATTGAACTGCCTCCCTTGCTCGCTCTCTTTCTCCCTCTCTCTCTCCCTCTCTCTCTCTTTCTCTCTGTCCCACACTCTCTCTCTTCCTCTCTCTGTCTCCCTCTCGCTTTCTCCCTATCTCTGTCTCCCTCTCTCTGTCTCCCTCTCCCTCTCGCTCTCTCCCTCTCTCTGTCTCTCTCTCTCTCTGTCTCCCTCTCGCTCTCTCTGTCTCCCTCTCTCTCTCTCCCCTCTCTCTGTCTGCCTCTCTGTCTCCCTCTCTCTCTCCCCTCTCTCTCTCTCCCCTCTCTCTGTCTCTCTCTCTCTCTCCCTCTCTCTGTCTCCCTCTCTCTCCATGTATTTCGGTCCTGCGTTCCCTCAGCGACCTGCATGAGGACGCGTCCCTGGGGAACGGCTGACACTGCGGTACACCAGACGTGGGGCGGGCGGCGTTCCATACGGCTGCGCTGCTGGTTACAGGGCCACCGCGCCTCCGACGGAGCAGGCGAGAGGAGGAGTTAACGTGTGCTCACATTCATTAGCTCCGGTGGTACGTGCGGGTTAAAAGGCAGTTTTCATGGAGACACTAGGTCTTTGGATCTGTCAGGAACAGGCAGAGCGACGGAGACCTCTGAGTGACACGCCTGCCAAAGACCTTGGGTCCTTTTAAGAAAAAAATCAGAAAGTTTTCAAACGACACGACTCGATAAAAGAGAGTGAGAGAAAAAAATAGATATATGTACTTTTTTTTATATTTCAGCGAGGACATATCAATATCTCACTGGCAGGTCAGCGTTAGAGGGGTGTCACTGCTCGCCATATACCTGGGTGCCTTGGGGTAATTCATTCACCTCTATGGTCTCCAAGAATCTACAAGAGTAGAGGCAGATTTAATAGTCTGTGGAGGTTATACTTCATAAGAATGACTGAGTGCCTCCTAGGTGAGGAGAGACCATGAAGCAATAAGCCTTTATTTCTACCTGAAACACTTTATAGTGCCTGGTGACCCTGTGCTACACTACCTCCTGCCCTGACATGCATCAACACCGGCCCCTTTTTCTTTTCTCTTTTCACTCTCGCTTTCATTCTGATTGCCCGCTCCGTCTCTTTCCATCTCTTTCTTTCTTTTTCACTCCCTCTCTGTCTTTCATGGCGTGTCCCCACTTTCCCCCTTGTTATTTTAACCCAACATGTCTCTCTCTCTCTCTCTCTCTCTCTTTCTCTCTCTCTCTCTCTCTCTCTCTCTCTCTCTCTCTCTCTCTCTCTCTCTCTCTCTCTCTCTCTCTCTCTCTCTCTCTCTCTCTCTCTCTCTCTCTCTCTCTCTCTCTCTCTCTCTACCCCCCCCCCTCCCCCAGGTGAGGCATCAGAGTTGTTGGGGTCTGTCCTTAAGTGGCAGCCTTTGAAGACATGCACCACTTCTCACCCCTCCTACAAGGGTAACAGCGGGGATAAATCAACTGTTGTATGAAAGTTGCTGTGACACTGAAACTGTTTGGTCAACATGGCGGCAGAGCCCTGACACAGGGGTGACGTAAACAACGCTGATTTGGTCAATTCCCCTGTGATGTGGCGCAGTGCAAGAGTTGATCGAGATACTCAAATTCAGTCAGGTAAAAAATAAATCATGTGCGGAAGGGTTGACTTGAGGATTCGCAGCAGAAGCCAAGGGGAAGTCAACAGCCAGCAAGGATTAGGCAACAGGAAATGGTCCTTTTGCCTCGTTTTTGGGTATTACCTTTGCCCTTCCGCAGATGAACAGAAGTTAAAACTAGTGTCTGCATAAAGATAAATATTGAGAAATAAATTAGATTTGTTGTTGTTGTTTACTTGCAATCTAGTAAATTGATTGTTTGGATGGTCAATTTAGTGACTGAAACAGGTTGGTGTGGATGCTTTTCAGGCAAATTCAGGCAATATATAACCTTTTTTGCAGACAACGTGAGATGTCGCTCTGTCAAATCACTTTTCCAACCAAGGGTAACTGGCTTTGCCCAGGGAGAAGACTTCAAACCCACAAGAGGAGCTTAGAAAATGGCTGAAAGTGTTCAGAGAATGATTGAATAAAGTTTAAGTGTAAAAAATAAATCGGGGGGGGGGGGGGGGGGAGGAACAGTGGGAGGGCCTCTGAGTCTGAAATCCTCTTTTCCTTATGTTTCTTAACAGGATGAATGGGAGATTGGTTACAATTGTTAATAAGAATTTCCTAATTAATCCACATGCAAAATGAAATATCAAACCCGTGGAGGGACGTCCGCTCCAGCAGAGCACCGGGTCAACACGGCTTCAGCTGTTCATGGGAGCTGGAGTGGGATCACTTCTACAACTGCAGCCAGTGGACTAATGCAAAGCTGCGTGATGGAAGGTAGAGTATAAAAAAAATACGGGACACTGGTTTTGTTCAATTAAAACTGGGATTAAAAACTTGAAATCCACCAGTTAATGTGATTTGTCGTAAATCAAACTGCAGATGAAATGGTTGAAATGGACGGACTTCAAACGCTTTGATGAGGGAGAGATCCCACGGGAGCAAACTGGATGGGTTGAACAGCCAGGATGACCCTGATTCCAGTACGCTGCCTTTCTAGTCATGTGTACAACATGTCAGCCACTCAGGGACTTACACTGTGACATGGAGGACCAGCAACCCTCACCAGCAATATCAGGCAATGGGTTTAGCTATTTACTTGTACATTTGTGTCAAATGCATACTTGGAAACACTACTACCAGTTATAATGTTATCTTCATAATCATCCTATGCTTAAAATAAGGCAAATAAGGACTGTAGTGTGCTGTGGAAGTGGTATGCCCAATTACTAATGCTAATATGCACATTTACATTATAATTCCTCTGATTCTAAATACTAATGTGTATATTTCAAAACCATACCATATTATACACGTACATGTATGTCCCACTAAACCCAAACGGCGGACCCTGACGTACCATGCCGCCGCCCTCCAGGTTCATCTCGATCTTGCCCTCGAACGGCCCCCACGTGGTGCCCACTGGGAGCTGCTGCCGGGTGTGTACCCGGCGCTCTCCGTCCTTCGGGTAGGAGTCCAGTTCACCTGCAAAACAATTGGACACAACGGTCAAACCCCGATTCCCCGCTCCGACCCGTGTTCTGCAGCAGCCGGGACCCCCATCAGTCACGGGACGAACCCTGTCCCGTTGCGGCCCATGTTCCCCTTTCCGGCGGGAACGAAGGTACGATGTCACAACCCCCAAAATCGTCCTTCGATGTCTCTTGACGCTGCGATTCCCAGACCCACGGGGAGCCGCCGGTTTTCCTGACTACGATAAGCAAATCAAGCGAGCGGCCATCTGATGGTGGGATCTCTCCTGACACGTCGCACGCTAACCTTACTTGAAAGGTGTCTTCTGGCCAGATAGCATCTCGGAGACACCGCAGGCCTGCCGGGGCCGGCTGGCAGCGTCAGGCCTGTTTCTGATGTTCCAGGAAGCCGCAAGCTCTTGTTAATGCTTTGCAGAGGCCCAGTTAATTAACGCCGGGGACCGGATAGCACTGTTAGCACTGCTGCCGCTCACCTCCCTGACACCGCTGGCTATCTTATCTGCTAGATTCAGTGTACTTCTTGGTAACGGTGATTAATCAAATCGTTTTGACAAACCCCATGGCAGGCTGTGACATGGTTTACTCAGGCCACGATTTGTGTGTTGAGTGTATGCATGCATAAGATGTGCAAAATGGGTGTTGTTGATTTGGTTCTAAATACCGTATGTTTACATGCCTGCATGGATGCATGAATGTGCATGAGTGTGAGAATGGATGCTTCAGTGTTTGTCAAAAGTGTAAGCTATGCAGATGTCAACTGTACGTTAAACTTTAGTGTCAACAAAACTATTAGATATTACTTTAAATGTACATGTAAACAAAAGTCACTTATTTTGACTCTTTTGTGCTAAGATACATTCTCACCCACATCTTGGATAATTTCCTATTCAATCCTGTACAAGAATATATCAGCCTTGTATCTGAGGCGTGCTATTATACCATATCTGTCCAGTGGGCCCATGCCTTTGTGCTCCTCTGCATGCATAAACATCAATGTAATTATCAAACTAGTGGTTTCGTTATTCTAGATACAGTACAGACAGGCAGACACACGGATGACTCATCCTCATTAATTGTAATCACCGTTAAAACAAAGGAAGCAAAAAGGCCACAAGATACTGGCTTTCAACCAGGCCTCAGAAGAACCAACTTTTCTTCCGACCACAAAAGAAAGTACGCCTTTACCCTACATCCAGCGAGTTATTATCAAACAGTGACAAGCCCATTCCATTAAACACGATAAAGACCGGGTGAATTATGGATAACCCTTCCTCCTCCCCCCCCCCCCCAAAAAAAAAGAAGATATTTATAACTTCATTATCACGGCGTGCTATCTCCTCTATGTTCTGCTTTCCATTCTCCTCGGCCGGTCGTGCTAGCTGTGTCCCTCCCAGGCCCTGCAGTGTGCACTGGAAGGTGGCTAAGCTCATTAGAGGGAAATAATTAAACATTGGAGCACAGCTGGTTGTCATCAGAGACCGCCTCGGCGAGAGCAGGGGCCACCGCTTGATGCATTCTGTTTGTCCTCAGATAAGACCAGCGGCCTTTAACCGCTCCGATGCTACTTCCTGTTTAGCCATGCCTGACATACCACTGATGTCATCCCCAGCCCCTGATTCATATTCATATTAGTATCCTTCGATGTCTTATGATGCTCTTGGTGGTTATGGCGGTTGTGAGCTAGCGTTCCCTGGTAGTAGGTTTTAGGTGGTCGGGGAAGTTTCAGTGTGTGTGTGATGGGTGGTCCGTCCATGTGTGCAAGTGACAGTTGTGTCTGCACCGTATATTGCCGGAGGACCTTGGCTCCTAGATGGTATGTCACATCTGTTGCAGATACCAGCCGAAGATCTGCCCGATAAACACTGTGCCCTATCCGATTACTCAGTGTCTCTACTGTGCCGACTTCATTTCCACAACAATCTCCCAAAATAAAACATAGCCGTACCAGAAAATCCACTCCCGGAAAACACAATACAAGAGAAGACAAAGAAGGATTCCTACAATGGGTTGCATGTTCTCTCCGCGGTGCCCCTTCATCTCCTAACACTCAAATGCCACGGACTTGGAAGGGGGGAGTCGATGATGAGGCTGAAGGGTTCTTCCCCATTCCCTCCCAGCAATACCCCGGCCCCCCACCCCCCAGCCACCCTTTCGATAAGATCATCATCTGTCGCTAGGCTCTAGGGCCTGTTCCTCCTGCACGCCACAGATACTTGGCAGACCCATGAATGTCCCCTTTGTGAGAGGAGATCTTCCTTAGATTGCACCCGAGATGCTCCATGCTGGCATCTGTTCTTTTTTTTCCTGTCTCTCTTTCTTTCTATCTATCTTTTATTTTCACTTTGGGTGCAAAGGAATAGTGAACTCATCTTTCCTTTCACTGGCATACGACCGAATGTTAATGAGGGGCTAGGTGGCAGAGTGCCATCTGAGCGTGGTTTAAAGGAAAGACAGGGGCCTGGACAGGTGGCAGCGATGCCCAGAAGGTTGCCCCACCATCTTGCTACTTCTCATTATGATAACCTCCACCCCCAGATACACACATGTCAATTAAACCTAAAATGATAAAATATTTCATGGTTGTAGTCCTCTTCATCATCACAACCCGACGTAAAAAACAAACACTATATCGTTTGAAAACCCTACATTAGTCTAAAAAGTATGAAATGTAATGTTTTTTCATCTTCAGGCAAACCCATAATCCAAACTGAATATTTCTCATTCCTGGTGGTGATGGATTTCATCGCAAATTCAAATGTCAGGCGGTTTCCTCGATAAAATATACGTCCAGAGCATGTGAAGTTTGCTAATGGTCTGCAATGAAAAATGACATCATCAATTTCCCCTTTTGCAGATGAACACCTGAAAAATCGATCTATCTGCTAAGGTTTGCCTCCATATTAAATCAGATTTTATAATTAATTCAAAGGACAATGAAGAAAGATTCTCGTAACCCAAATTTAACCCACGGAACCTCATTCTCGCTATAGTGCTTTTTTCATTCCCAGGGACTGAAATAACACTGCTGGCTTGGGTTTCTGATGAATGGAAAAATAATAGTAGAGAAGGTGAAGCTGGTGTCTTGATATAGACAGTAAAGCTGAAGGGGGGAGAAAAAAAAGTTAATCTATGTTCAAGTTCAACCACCTCTGCCTGGCAATACAGAGATGCCCTCTTGGATCCAAGTCTTCTGGGCTGATAGGCTGTGTTATATCGCTGCCAAATGGGCTATAAATTAATATACCATAGGAAGCATATGGAGTGAAATGGAATGCAGTGTGTATCGGTTCAACAAAAGGTTCTCCATCTTTAAAGGAGATATGTGATATGGAATTTTACAGCTGAAGGAGAAATGTCACAGAGCATTGATAAGAGTGCGATGAACTTTCTCCCCCCCCCACTCTCTCCCCCGAACGAGCCGCCATTATCAGGTTCTGGTGAGCAAAATGCATCATTTATAACCCAGGGCCCACGCTATTATCTCCGGGAGAGACACTTGTTTTAAAAGACTGAAGGACCTCCCTTCCACCTCTCTCCCCCCCCCCCCCCCACCTTCAGCCCGCTTCCTCCTCCACCCACACTGAGGGTGCTGCTTGCCCATGGGTGCTAGCTCTAGTCACCCTGCCCAACGTCGGAAGGGGGGAGTTTAAGAAAATGTCTGCTGCAGAGCAACTTTCCAGGCCAGCGCATGGGCTTGGCAGCAGGGTGGGGGGGGGTGGCAGGGAGGGTGGAGGACGGTCGGTGTTGGTGGAGGGGTGGGCGGCTGGGGAGTAACCGCCATACAGGTCAGCCTTGTTTTCAGCCGATGGGCTGCTTGGGGGCGGGGGGGGGGGGGGGGGGGGGGGGAGACAAGCCAAAAGGATTAGGGCATTTTAGCAGTGACATTTAACACCCTGAGAATGGGGAGCCCCTGGATGCTGGGTCACAGGGTTGAGATTCCTTTTTTATTAAAAGAGCCCTCCTCCTTTTTCCTAATTCAATCGAGCTGGGAAGCCATGCTTGCTAAAAGGGCCCAGCTATAAAGATATTGGTGGGACAATAGAATTGCAGTGTTTATGAGAGTCACAGAGGGGTTGGACGGATAACCTCCACTGAGCAGAAGCAAGCTAATTTATGACAACATTTGCTGCATACGTGGCGCTATTATACATAATCAACAGGGGTGTCATTGAAGAAGGGGAAAATATACTCGATGTCAAGCGCTTTGTCACACATACAATCACAGAGAAGTTGCCAGCGAACGCACTGACAACAATCAGAGACATCCATCTTTCTGAGAGTGCTGCAATTTTTATTGATAGCGTGCAACAATAAAAGGGAAAACTTCAAGAATGATTGTTCTCTGGCAGAGATACCTCCGATATCACCAACGACATCTAGAGGACAGAGCCTTCCTCCTCTTTGTATATCAATACTTTGGATGTTGTTTTTTGAGGAAACTCAACCGAAAAGAGAAAGAAATCATTTATAGGACAACTCTATCCGTCAGAATGAATGAGGAATTGATGATTTGTTCATTGGCAATGTACACACGTACAAGAGTGATGGCGATAGAGGTAGAAGGCTTTAGTTTGTCAAAGGGAGATGCTTGAATGTTTGTGCACATGCGTACTACATGTTATGGGTGGTATAAAATCAGTCACCTCAGGTGCTATTTATATTTGACAGTAATGTGTGTATGTAATGTGACATTTTTCAAATCTGTAAATTATGTATCAATGAAAATAATAATAAAATGTAATATATAAACATAAACAAGTTATACTGATACGCTGATACTCGTATATTTAAAAAAAAAAAAGAGTAAATTTAGAAAGGATTTTCAAAGTAGACCTGAAATACCTCCCAAGTCAATTACTTTAACTTCTCCTGGGTAACAGGGAATTCTGCCTCCTTTTTTTTCTCCTTCCCCGGGTGACCTAGTTGTCTTTTGTGAGCAGGTTTTAGCCTGAGCAGTATGACAGTCAACAGATAAGATGGATTAAGCTCTTTCTCATCCAGTTTTGATGTGAACAGCGTAAAAGCGGGTTAAATCATAGGGAGTTTCAGGAGTATTTTTTAAATGCCTGGAGATAGTGCGATAACGCAGCTAAACCTAAGTCTTGGGCTGGGAAGGTCAAGGCGGAGGTCCCTGGGAGCAGCTACCCGGTGATGAGGCATGGCTCTCCCGTCTGTCTGGGAGCGGGGCTCGCCGCAGTAGCCGAGCCCACCTCTCATCACATGGAGAAAAGATACAAGGGGCGGTGAAACAAAATCCAGTGAGCACTGCAGGCTGCATCAAAGAGCGACGCTCCCTGCCGTGTGTGTGTGTGTGTTTGTGTGTGTGTAGGTATTTATGCTTCTCACACTCACACATTCATGCCCATGCATGCACATGCACACACACACACACACACACACACATTGATTCAATATGCAGCTGGCTTACGGTATGAAATTCATGTGGTGCATACATAACAACAAGTGGAGACATATATGGAGCATGTCTTGTTTTCCTTGTGTGTTTGTTTGTGTACATGTACAGTACGTTTGTTTAGGATTTTGCTGAGCTCTTCCCCACGCGTAGCTGCTCCTGTAATTATGCTTTGATTATTAGTGTGCAACCAAAATAAAAACAGCAATTAACCTGTCGATGCCGTGGAAAATAGAAAATAATTATGACGCTGACGAATAAATCTCTTAATGATGCAACATTTTCAAATTATATTCGGAAATACGATTTACTTAACGAGAACCTGAGCACATGCACACTTAATATGGGCATAGGAACTGACAGCCATGCAGTCATGTGACACGGCTCAGCCAATCCTGCATCCATTTTAATCTTAAGTCCCACAGTGATAGAAGCGCTTGAGTGTTAGAAAAGGTGAAGAGGCAGCCGATTAAACTGAAAAAAACAAACATAATTCAAAATGTTACACGGGTCATATGTTGGATGTATTAAGCTTCAATATCACATGTCACATCGGTTCAACAAGGAAGACAGAGCTTTGATTCAAGTTTTTTTTTTTTAAAGGGAACATATTTAGACACATTTTGTGGATGTCTATTCCCTGACTGCTCCTCATGTCGGTGACAGGGGAGAGTAATCCTATACACAGGCTGCTATTGTGGAGGGAAAAACTAGCCTCCTTCACTGGCATAGACCAGATGCACCTCTCTCTCTCTCTTTCTCTCTGTCTCTCTCTCTCTCTCTCTCTCTCTCTCTCTCTCTCTCTCTCCCTCTCTCTCTCTCTCTCTCTCTCTCTCTCTCTCTCTCTCTCTCTCTCTCTCTCTCTCTCTCTCTCTCTCTCTCTCTGTCCTAATCTGTAAACGACTTAAAGGAGCCTTATCTCCAGGCTCTTCTGCTTCATTTCATGCTTGATTTACTTTAATTTGTCTGATAGGGCACAAGGATTTGGAAATGGCCCATCTTTCGGTGGAAAATGTTCTGATTTTTCTTCGGCATTGTTATGTGGAGGTTTTTGACTTCTCTCTCTACCTCTCTCCCTCTCTCTCTCTCTTCCGCTCTCTCTCTCACACTCTTTTCTTCACCATCTCTATCTGTCTCCTACACTCCCTCCTTCCCTCATTTCTCTCTCTCTCTCTCTCTCTCTCTCTCTCTCTCTCTCTCTCTCTCTCTCTCTCTCTCTCTCTCTCTCTCTCTCTCTCTCTCTCTCTCTCTCTTTCCATTCCTTGAGAAGGGGGGAGAATCTTGCTCCAGTGCAACAGTCTGTTTGAATGCATTTAGATTCAAGCTAACACAGCAGAAACACGATTTTTTTCTCTCCCCCCGGTGCGGTGTGATTTTGTGATGGGCGACGGCAACACTGGAGTAATGTTTGCTTTTCTCCACCGCTGTTGGGCATGGTGCAGCCGGGTGCTTCAGACCACAAAGATCTTATGTTTAAGTTAAGAAGCGACTGGCCCTCCACTTCTGCAAGTGGGTGAGCTGATAAAGTTGCTCCACAATGAGGGATGGGGGCGAGGGAGGGAAGGGGGACGGGGACGGAGGGGGGGGGGGCAGCATGTCTACACAAGCCTACAGTTCTTGTATCTTTTTTTTTGTGACTGATGCTGCGTGGAACTCAAGTGGTTCGGTGGCTGTCTGGCTGGACAGCCTCCCCCCCCCCCCCTCCATGTCTATTTACTGAGGGAATGGCAGAGGAATCGTATCTCCCTTTCTCCGTTCCACCGCGGATGAGCCAGCCAGAACCCACCATCACCAATGGACAAATAAATAGTACAAGACAAAGGAGGGGATGAAGGCCGAGTTACCACTCACTGGTGCTACTGGTTCTGCATGTATAGAGACGTCAGATGGAAAGAGATAGAGTCGTACTGGCCTGTTGGACAAAACTGATATTGCCAATCACATTGAAGTATGTGGCCACAAATTGCAATCTGTCGTTTCGAAAATGCCTACATGGAGGTACTGCACTAAACCAAGACAGGTCTTTATTTCAAAAATCGTCAAGCGGAAAAAAAGAGGAGAAAAAATGGAAAAGAAGGAGGAGTAATTCATCTCCAAGTCTAGGTAGACTGATCCTTCAAAAAAAGCCAACCACAACATGTGTTTATAATTTGGAATGGTCTGTTAAACAATAAGATCACACGATTTTCTTTAAATGAGTTACAACTTCTTCGTCTTCCCACGCGGGTACATGCAGAGTCAGTAACCCCCTCCTCCATACGCAACTTGCATACATAAACAGTGGTGCACACACGTACACACACGCACACACACACACTCACACACACACACACACTGGAGGAAACAGGGGGACCATTGAAATTCATCTCACAGGCTGAATTTACTTAACTGCGGGTCTGTGCGCAGTGATAAACGGAGTGATGATCCAGCAACAAGTCTTTATCCATGCTTTGCTTTAATTAACAGCGGCTTGTTTGTTGAAAAGATGATTAATATGCCAATGAAAATTGCATAATTGAATACCACAACACTCACACAATCAGCGAGGAACATGCCATTTTTTATTAACTCTGCATTATCATTATTATTACTATTATTTGGGATTTTAATTTGGTTGACAAGCGGGCCCTCCCACTGCCACGACCCAGAAAAAAATAGGGAAGTAGATTTTGGTGTGTGTGTGTGGGCGGGTGGGGGGGGCTGTTAGGCTGGTCTCCCACATCAATATCTTTTATTACACCAGGGCAAGTGTCTTTATATTTCTCTCTCTGTGTATCTTTGTCTCTAACTCGCTCTCCCTTTCTCTCTCTCCTTTTATGCGTCAACATTGTTAAATATAAAAATCATCATGGAAGGACTTTTCAAACTGGATTAAAGTAAAATATTACATTACACCAGAATATCAAATCAAACGTTATCTGAGAAGTTCCAATGTCCCAATTCGTAAAAACAAAAAAAATCCAAAATTCATGCATGGGAACCAGCTATGAAGCAAGTGACTTTGTAGCAACACACACACACACAAAGTGTGTCACAAAGAAAAATAATTCCATGTTCACGTTTGAGTTTCAGTCGAGTAATTCCGAGTTTTCCCCACCGCCATGCGTATCCCCTTGGAGAAGTTGCCTGAACGTCTCCATGTTAATGCTAAATACACACATCACATATTCAGCCAATTACAGCGATCCCTCTTAGAAGAAAAAGAGACAGAGCCGCACCGCAGTGCCTGCAAGGGTAAGCATCGCAGAACAAACATTGTGCGGGAGCTAAAGAAAGACACGTTGGGTGTCAAGTCCCCCGGGGGCAGAAACACTACCACCGACTGCGTTTTAAATCGCCGTCATATTTAGCATCAGCTTCTGCCTTTCTTATCCCCCCCTAACTGAGTTCCTTAGATGGCTCTCATTGTGGCCCAGAAGAAACCACAATAAAGAATGCCACCGTGAGCTCTGCAAAGTGGACACAAATTCTATTGAGATGTATAGAAAAATGGTTCCATCCGAATTATCTCATTAAGGTTATTCTTACCATGCCACAGCCCCTCAAAACCACCACCCCGAAGAAAAAAACGGAACGGGGCGTAGAGGAATTTTCCATAGACGATAAGACCGGTGATTGCATTTTGCCCTATTTTAGATTATATAACTAACAACCATGAAGTTGTACAATAAAGCCTCTTAGTATTGCGGATCAGTGGCTAAATTTGCATCAAGGCGATACAGCATCGGAGTAGAGTGATTTGTCTAATCTCTCTTGTTGCATACTGCATCATTATAGTCACACACTGTGAATTCATGTGGAAGTACGGGAGATGGGGGAGGGGGGATGGTTAGGGTCTTGTGTGCACAGGTAAATATTATGCATATGAGCGCATACACCCTCCTTACCCAACAAACACAAAAACCGAGACACACACACACAAACAAACACACACCACCATGGCAGATTCTCAGAAAGCAGAGAGTATAGAATCATTAGAAAAGACACACGTGTCTTCTAATGGCTCTGCTTGATTGCAGTTTTACATCACTTAGTACCGGGAAACGAGTGGCGAGTGGCGGCCAACGACAGACTTTTATCATTGCATGCGCTATCAGCAATCTCTGTGTCATTCATGTTGTGTGTGTGACTTGTCAGAAGACTTTGACTAAACCCCTGGAGGACGGAGATAAAAACCGTCCTTTGTAAGGCAGCATTCGCCATGATGTACGTCCAAATTCCTTGATTACAAGAAGCAGGGAAAGGGAGAAAAAAACAGGGGGGGGGGGAAACATATGAAAGCCGGCAGTGAAAGTTTTCAGTTTGCTGATATAACAGTCAAGTGCGTCTATAAGTCTACTTAAAACGCTTAGGTATCAGTGGAGACAGCTGCGACATCCCCGTCTTACCACGCCGTACACTATCAAACCTTTCATTCCATTCCCAAGCTACATTTCCGGTTGACAAAAGCCCCCCCCCCCCCTCCGGAAGCCTCCTGAAGGACTCATCTACATCCTAATATTTCCAATCCAATTTAACTGAGGCAGCCGGAGTGGTCTGTGCAGCAGTTTACCAATCTCTGCTTTCCAAGACTCTGTGTGCTCAAGGCTTGAGGGGTTCAATCAATGGTGCTTTGATCTCGGCTGGAACCATAATTATTTAACATTGTTACAAGGATTTCTCTAATCCATCCTACCATTAAATCCCTTTTACACCCTCATCTTCTACCGCCTAATCTGCATCTGGGCGCGCCGTTTGTCTCTCTGCTTCATTTTGTCGTGCCCCCCCCCCCCCCCCCCCCCAGCTCCCTCAAACCCCCCCCCCACTCCTCCTCTCTACGACACCCTGACTTCGTAATGGACTTGGGGTGTTGGAGTTAGAAATGTTTACTGAGTGCAACTGGACTTAAGGAACTTCAGTCCAAAAAGAAATATGAATAATTATTGTGTGGGGGATATGAAAAAAAAAGATAAAAAGCTGACTAGTTTTTGGGGGTGAATTTACTTTGAGTGAAGGCAAAATCCAAGACTAACGTAAAATCTGTAACTTTTAAATTCGAACACTAAAATAACATCTACTCTCAATTTCAATGAACTGCAACTGAAAAACAACAATTCGAGCTGGACGGCATTTATTTGAGTTGAAGTGGTGTTGGATCTAAAAGTTCCAGGTGACTATTGTCCAAAAGATTTTAGTTCTGTGTCCGTTTTTGCAAGTATCTGCATTTCTTGCGTTTCACCATGATATAAATAGTAGCACAAGCAACCCAAAACATTTGTGGCGGCACCTGCCACCGTATCGGGGCCATCTGGTCCTCGGATTCCCCTCGCATCACATATGTGCATTGTGTGCACGGTGATTGTTTCTCTGAGGGCTGTGGAGGAGAAGGAGGTTCAGCCCGGACATACTTTTGGTTTGGCTTCCCTTCAGCACCCAAACCCCCAAAGTGTAGGTGCGTTTAAGTTAAGCCACATTAACGTCCATTTGATGCCTGCGTTAAAAGGCTTTAGATGAATAGGAAGGAAATGGGGAACCGGGGGTGGGGGGGGGGAGTGGCTCTGCTCGTGGCCAACTGTCAGGTACCAATGCCGAGAACCACTCCTTCAGTTGACCCCTGCCTGGCTGTGGCTCAGTGCCCAGCTGGCACAGAGAGAGAGAGAGAGAGAGAGAGAGAGAGAGAGAGAGAGAGAGAGAGAGAGAGAGAGAGAGAGAGAGAGAGAGAGAGAGAGAGAGAGAGAGAGAGAGAGAGAGAGAGAGAGAGCGAGAGAGAGATTGTGTGCAGGCTAGGCCATGCCCATGGGGTAATGGCCAAGCGAGGAGATTTGTGGACAAGGCAATCACGCGTCAATTCTGCCATTTTTTTTTTTCCTTTGTGGGTTGCTGAGCTATTTAGAATTTCCTAAAACACATGGCTATTGTAATGTATTGGCTGATATAAAATAGCACATGACACAAATCCAAAGTTATATCGAATTTGCTCATTGTGTGTGAAATTCAAGTTAGGCCTAATGAGCCCAACCATCAAATCAAAATGAAAATATTCAGACTTTTTTTTGCAAGAATAAAGGAAAACAGTGACAACCACACCGCTCTCAGTGATCCCTGACTTCTTTATGAGTTTGATACGGGGTGTGGTTTACACGAGCAGCCATTTAGATAAGGCTGAGAACAAGTTCATTAGCAGAGTTAGCTAGCAGACGCCCACCATTCCCAATTAGCCTAGAGGAGACACAGTAAGACGGAGAGAGAGAGAGAGAGAGGGAGAGACAGAGCAAGAGAGAAAGAAAGGCGAAGAGACATAGATCACTATCGCTGCTAGTCTGTGGAAATGAATCAGAAATGGCTTTGCATGCTATCGCCCGTATCAGCGGCTGATTGTGAAACACCCGTAACGAGAAATGAACATGTAATGGAAGATCAACGCGCAGATTTGCTTGAGGACATACTTCTCGAGAAAGAAAAGAAAGCGAGAGAGAGATAGAGAGAGGGAGGGAGAGAGGGCGATGAAGAGACACAAACTCGCTGGGTGTTCCACATCAGAGACCTGGTACTGTACGACAGAAGAGAATGGCGCCGCTATCAGATTAATAGCAACTCATATTCTCTGCTGTCTCAGAGCGGGGGGAATATCAAGGGAACAGGAGCAACCACAGACGTGGTGCTTGAGATGACTTGCTAAAGTGAAAGATGAAGTACAAGGGATGGGGGGGGGGGGGTGTGGGGGGTGGGAAAAAAAGGAGTTCAATTATGGGATGTAGATTGTACAAGTCTTTTGTTGTTACGCAGCAAAAGGGAAACGCTATGGAGGTGCTTCAGTGGAATCACTAAAGCAGGTGGGTTTGTTCAGAGTTAGCCCACCTCATTAAAGCACTTCAGTCCCCTTTTTTAAATGTAATGGCCATCACACTTCCTATTCAGATGCACGCACGCAGTGATTAACAATTATCTGTTGGGGATCCTAATCGCACCTGCTTAAACTTAAGCCAAAGAATAACAAAGAACTTTAGAATGTGGCACTATCTGAACATTTACAAAGAGATTAAAGGGTAGACTGTCTCAAACTAAATAAATGTGCTTTTAATCGGCGTGAACAGCAAGTCATGTCATTTCGAACGATCCTATCTGATTGTCTGATTCTCTGCTTTATTCAAATTATAACATGCCCATCTGACTTTTTCAGTACAATGGGAAAAATTAAAAGGGGAAATGACCTTTCATGGCCGCCATGATGGGGGAGTGAATGACATTATTGTGCAGCAAGAGTCATTTCTGCCCAATCTGCGCGGCCTATTGAGCTAGGGGAAGTACATGTGCACCACGGTAACTTTGTCCTGCTAATTGCCTGCTGCGTCACCAAGCTGATGAGGAAACACATTACGGATGAAATATTGACTGTAAGCAGCAACATGTTGGAGGTTCGGGTTATTTGAGGATGGTGGCGAGCTAGCTAGATTGCCATTGGTAAAAGTGCATGCTCGATCTCCACGGAACAGTTTGAACTGATGAAAATGGGTAACTTCTTTTGGATTGGGTCAGAGGATGTGAGTGAAGTGATGTTAGATGAAAAACAAAACAATGAATGTTTCTTAAACGCTCAAAGTCACTGGAGTTAGCGGCGGCGTTGTAGATAAGCATCAAGTACTTTACCGAGCCATTAAATTGTTATCCTGTCGCACATCAGATCTCCCATGGTTTCCTGAACAAACATATTCTGTATTATCTCAATCTCTGCTCTGTCTCTCTCTGTCTGTCTCTCTCCCCATGCCTTTCCTCTCTCTCTCTCTCTCTCTCTCTCTCTCTCTCTCTCTCTCTCTCTCTCTCTCTCTCTCTCTCTCCCTCTCCCTCTCCCTCTCCCTCTCCCTCTCCCTCTCCCTCTCCCTCTCCCTCTCCTGCCAGTCCAGCAGTATGTTCTGAGCCGTTAATGCTCGTTGGGACGGCTAAGAAGCGGCGGAAGGAAGCATAATTACAGTCAGTCATAGATGTCGTCGGAGTGCATCCATCCCCTCTTTTCAAAGCCCTATTTTTAAGCTCAGCATTTTCTCGCCAAAGAGGGCCGTTTTACCGCGCTCGCTGCCTTCCCTCCGCCGCGGCCCCCATAGTTCTGAGCTGACCCCCTCAGCCCTGTCTCCTGGCAGATCACAGTGATGCTTTATTACTGTCGTCCCTGCGCTCTTATCTTTAGCCAGCAATGCTCATTTCCTTCCCCAGATTTAAATGCAAATGTGAAATTTAATGATAAATGCATTATCTGATAGGTGCGATAACACTGATTCACTGTCAGTATAAAATACACACCCCAGGGGGCTTCGGAGCTAGCTAGCACAACTTGCCCAAATCCACTTTTTTTTTCTCCCCCCCGCTTGCTCTCTTTCTTTTTCTCTTTTTCTTTTTTTGGTAATGCATGCACCTGCAGTAAATTCTCGGGGTCATTTGATGCATTCAAAGGGGAAATATTTTTCTGTGTTCAGCAGTGGTGGGTGTAGGCAATATTGGAAATGTAATTGTTGCGAACTGATCTTTTTCAAGGCAGTATCACTTTGATGAGGTGACTTTTAATAGAAGATACGTTCCTTACTGTCACTGAATGCAACAGAGGGTTTTCCAACAGGAAAACAGGAACTCACTTTATTTTCTGTCTGTTATCTATTAATAACAGCAATACTAAAAGAAGCATGCAAAACATATTATCATTTTGTATTTGATTTAATAAAAAATATAGATGATAGATAGAAAAATGTATGGTGAACACAAGATATGTGCTTACCAAGATGTGATCCTCCATCCTCCAAAGAATTGCAGTTGTGTGAAATCATTTTACGCTTTCATATTGCAAGACTATTAGCTTGGTATGATCAGTGGTTTGATCGGATTAACAGATTTGATCGGCATTCGGAATCAAAGACACGTCCGATTTAAGATAATGGGTGGCGATGGAAAAATGGTTGTGGTGCACATGTGGTAGAAAGCCAAAGGCATGTTAAATATACACATGAAGCTAGAATTCTGCCACCGAGTGATTTGACGGAGAGAGACTTACTTGGTCCATCCCAGTCCTCCAGCCCGGCTGGGGGGTGCCTGGTCTTCTCGCTCTGAGTGTCCATCTCGTCGCCCGCCTCACGATTTGCATCTCCCTCTCCTGCAGAGCAAAAGCCTGATTCAATGCTCAGGAACCTCATTTAATTTTGCATTACAGTCTGCAAAATATTGTATAGAGGTGTTTGGATACAGGGGGAAACGAGGTGAAAGGGAATGTAAAGTCAAGGCCAGTTTGATAAATCACGCAGGAACATTCAATTGTGTTTATTGTTGTTAAACGGCACTATGTAATCTGTTATCAGCTACTGACAAGTCTGTGAGTGGATGTATGGGAATGTGCGTTTGTGTGTGTGTGTGTGTGTGTGTGTGTGTGTGTGTGTGTGTGTGTGTGTGTGTGTGTGTGTGTGTGTGTGTGTGTGTGTGTGTGTGTGTGTGTGTGTGTGTTTCTGTGTGTGTGTGTGGTTCTGTGTGTGTGTGTGTGTGTGTGTGTGTGTGTGTGTGTGTGTGTGTGTGTGTGTGTGTGTGTGTGTGTGTGTGTGTGTGTGTGTGTGTGTGTGTGTGTGTGTGTGTGTGTGGGGGGTCACGTAAGTGTGTGTGTTTGTAAGGTCTATGAGCTCACCGGGTCCAGCTGTACACTTTTAAGTAAAGGAGTTCCCATGAGGGCTAACAGGAACAGGAGGAAGGCCCATGGACCAGGAAGGAAAGCAACGTGTGGGAGAGGGACTGCTATTTATTACTGTTTGATCTATTGTGGAGCTAGCCAAAATGTGTGCTATAGGATGCAGGGCAGATTTAGAGTGTTGCCCGCTTACAAAGAACCATGCTAGCTTTGTGGGGTATTGGGGTATCTCATCATGATAATGTCAATGCTTCATGACCTGGCTTTAAAAGTACATCTCCTTCAATGGTGCTGCACAACGCAACGCAAGCAGTTCCACGTATTGATAAACATTTAATTTAAACAAAATGAGTAAAAAAAATTCAAGCTTTGATTTCAGAAGTTCTTATGGTCCACAGATCCGGGCTAAGAGTGGTGTTCTAGGTAGGAGGTGCTGACACAGCCCTAGCTCATACCTCACACCGTCTTTCTAACCCCTGGGCACTTTTAGTGTGCTGGGAGGTCGTCTAGTTGTGTGCGGGAGGGACACTTCTGTCACTTTTGTGACTATCGTTTTTTCGCATCCCTTTGATGTGGCAAAATCCAATAGAGAACGCCAGGGGCAAGTCTGGCTTAGCACAATGGATGATCACACCACCGCAGACGGCTTTTGTCACATGCTCCAGAAGATGGGGATACGTATAGAGAATCGTCATGTTCCTTCAACATTTAGGAAAAAATAGAGCGCTATTACGTTGCGCGGTATAGCTAGGGTTTGCAGCTTACCACCACCACCACCACCACCACCACCACTGAACGACATTCTTCTGTGTTTTATGTCACCCCGCTTCCTGTGGCAACGTCCGCAGGACCCACACACTACAACGACTTCACCAGCCTTTGTCTGCTCAAGTTCATCTCGCCATCAAGCACGCACACTAACCTGCGTGTTTGTGCTTTTGCACTAAAGACATTTAAAGACATGATGTAAAGATGGTAGGAAATAAACTCCAAATACATTCCCACAAAAAGGGAAAGATACTTTATTGATCCCGAAAAGAAATCGTGGCATTCTGTTGGACACCCGTAAACAGACAAATCAAGTAAAATAAAATGAGTAACACACGACACAAAAACAACCACTACAGCGAGCTACTGAACATGCTGCCACTGATACGGCGTTATTCTCGTCAGATACACCCTGCCTCACATCATCCTCACATCAAGTGGGGAGGAGAAGTCAAAGTCAAGTCCAGTCAATTTTATTGGTATAGCCCTTTCACAGTTAAAGTCTCACAGCGCTCGACTGGAAAGAGAACAAAGTAAGGGGGTCTTCATATATGTCCTAGATCCAGTACAGCCGGTCATTATGACCCAGTTTTGCTAACGCAAGTGTCTGTTCAGGCTGCTATCCCAACACAGCCTCCTTTCCTACTGTATATTAACCCTGCAACCACTCAACTTAATTTCCACCACCAGCTATTTACAGTTGGAATGTATCTTTCTGCACACAGGGCTGGTATTGTGCCAGGGGATAACAAAGGCGTGTATATCAACAGTTCCTTTCAATAAAAAGAAGCAGAGGAGATAACATTAAAGGCACTACTACCTTGTTCTCAGGCAAACATGTTAAACCCTGTAACCAAATCTCTTGGAAGTGTTTAATTAGAGCCCGGAAAATGGAGCTACAAGATGATTCCTTAATTAAGCAATGATTAAGGATTTCCTGCCCTCTATCTAACCCGAAATGCTATTCACTTTAAACACAATCACCCTGGCAACCTCACAGGGAACAATGTCATAGGGCTTCGGTGAAGTTTTCTTGCAAACATGTCACTAGGAAAGAGAAGAGCTGGCGTTGGAAATAGAAAACGCTGTAGCAGCACTCTTGTATTGAATGGACAGTATGATGACAGGAGTCGTTTTAAATACACAGTGATGCGCCGGCCTCTCTTTATGGCTCCAAACACATAGGTGTTTGCCCTTTCCATTATAGAAACAGATTGATCGAGGCACTCCGTTCCGTTCAAAGGTCTCCTACGATCAAGAGAGAGAGCGTGTCTGCCTTGTTTCATCATCCAAATGGGAGGTGTGGCCGCTTATCAAGGGAGACAGATTGTCAATGATCATCCCCTGCATTATCGCCAAGATCATAATTTACATCTGGCTTAGGATCCCCTCTTGGTCGTGCAATCAAAATGGAGACACTTAAGGGCGAGCTGCAGCAATGGGGCTGGTGAACAGAAGGGCCGTGGAGGGCTGGGGGAGCAAGCGGGCCTGCTGGGTGCAGGGTTGGCGGGCATGCGAGAGGAGCCAATGAGCTGTTAAAATCAGCCCTATCGCTGCTCTATCAAAGGACAGCTCTCAAGCCAAATCGCGAGTCACATGCCGCGTGCCACATTCAGGTCAATAAGCTTATAGGCGATTTACACAAACAACTCCTCGAGCAAGGTAGCAACAAAGTCATATTGGCTTTTTCTCCCCCTTTTAGCATTGCCTCTGCCGAGGAAGCCCTTGGAAATGTCAATCTCTTGCGTGCTACTTTAAGGAGCTCAGAGCAATCTAATCCTGACCATGGAGCCTAAAGACAGTGCTAGTGCATTTTCTGTAAAATGTAAAAACAAATACAAATTGACTCTTATTAAGGAGACATTTTTTATAAACTAAATTCCAGGTTAGTGCAATATGGGATGATTCTGGCTCACTGTCACTTTCTTAAAGTTGTACTAATGGTGCAAGCCAAGTCTGGGAAACCATTGCAATAATTTGAACCCAATATAAGGACTATGCCTGCCATCCCTCCAGCTGCAGTGCCAGTTAGTTGGTATTGCATATTTGGCTGTTGATACAGATTGTGCAGCAGCAGATAAAGTCAATTCCAAGTAGTAACCTTTTTTTTTTGTTACCAAAGTCAAGCATAGCTGTAAGTCCTCCCTGCTATCTGAAAAATAGGTCTCAATTGCAAGCAATTTGTGGTGAGCAGAGCACTCCAACGGAGGCAGGCTATTAGGGGAATGCCTTGCCACTGTCTCTTTAAATGCCAATAAATTCCCATCATTACAGAATCTGGCAGTTTTCCTCCCTGTCTGCAGCCCGGGTCTTTATCTCCCTCTGCCTCAGTCTCTGAGCATGTAGATCTGGCCCAGTTAGATTGTCATACTTAACAAACATTAATGATTAATTTCCTCCGCTGAGTCAAATGGGGCTAAAGGGATGACTCGATTCATCTTATCGCATCGCAAATTAGCATTTCTCCATATTCTCCACCATCAACTCTGCATTAAAATTCCGCATTCGCCACTCTGGGGCTGCTGGCAGCTGTGGCGAAAGGAGCTAGGGAGATGTGTGTTGCTGTTCCCTGTGTGTTGCTGGAGTCTCTGATTACTTATGTGTTAGCACAAAGAGTGGCATAATTAATTCTGCCACTCTGGGTTTGCTTACAGTACGCCTCAGACCGCTGCGTGTCCAATTGCTCAGTGAGAGGTCACTCTAGGGGTCAAGGTTGGTTTGTTATTTGTTATGTTGAGTCCGGGGTAGTCAGGTACGGCTCAGTTGTAATCATAAGGCTAAGGGTCCTGCATGTTTTTTCTTTATTATTATTTAATTTCGTGATTTGATACTGTAAGAGGCGAAGGCTTGCTTGTGAACGTAGAAGGCCACATTTGGTCATGCTGGATGTATCCTTGTCGTCATCAAGTCACAGACCGAAGCAGAATCATTCTGTATTTTTTAAACGGTAGGAAGTTGTATCTTCAGAGTTATTTGCAATGGACCGTGAGATACACATGTTGGATTCCTAGATTTTATTGCGTTCATATTTTCAAGACAAATAAAAAAGGGGAGTGAAACCGCAAGGTGAAATTTCACAATTTCAGTATAAAAAATGCTGGTTACTTAATAAAAAAGCTATCTGTCCAACAGTTGCTACAATGCTAGGTGTGCAATAATATATAAATCCTAACCTGTAGAAAGTGTGAGTTCTTACTGTTTTTAACAAGCAAGACAAAATAAATGTGAAACTGAAGCGGTTTGATACTGTGGATTTGATAAGGTTTCCTTCCTAGAAAACATGTATTTTATGAACTGTTCCTCTCGGAAGCATTGTTTTGCCTGGTACTGGCTTTATGGTAGTCTATCTCACTCGCTTACTTCAGTTTACAACAATGATGGTTGTTATTGAGTTATGTCAAGGAATACCCTTCTCAAGGACTGGTGGCTTGATTGATTCTTCATAGCACTCTCAATGCAGTCACACAGTGGAATGCGTTCACATTATAAATCTGGTCGTACATACAGTACAGGGAATTTCCACTTCCCATATTGATGTTTCTTTCAGCATCCTAGGCAGCCTAACCCTAAGATTTGAAAGGCTTTCGGAGTAGTCCGAGACACCAGGGCCTAGACAGTCAACAGTGGAGTCAACCAAAGCCTACTGATGTTCAAGCGATGGTCCAAGATGGCACCTGAAGGTGCCTCTTAAGAACTTATCTGGGGAGCCCCTTTCTGCAAGGCTATGGCAAACGCCTTTGGAGTCTTTGGTGGCATCCCACTTCTTGACCTTTGCGCCTTTAAGCGGCTTTGCTACTTCACCGCACTCCGATCAAAGTTAATAAGTGCTTCATATGTTAATGAAAATTGGTACTCCTCTTTGTGTTCCAACAGCTTTTTAATACCTATTATAGGCTGAAACTTTTAATGGAGGTTTTAGGTCCCCCTGACAAGCCCATTTCAGAGAGTGACTACACAGATACAAGGCTAAGCTAAGACCGGCGAGCCAGTGCACAGTGGAGGAACCTTACACGGGAGACCTTATTCTCCGGGAAGCCACAGAAGATAAAGGCCATGGGATGAGTGGCTGCTCTAAAACCCACGCTGGAGTCCGCACAGGGCTAATTACAGCACGCCATCACATTTGAGAGGGTTTAGTTAATCAAGGGGGGGTTCTCTCTTTTTTTTCTCCCTCCTATAGTGGAGGAATAACACACTTAAAACCATTTAATGCTGCCAGGATTGTGTCCCATTTAATTCACTGCAGTTCCACATAAGTGGGGTGAATATAAGCCACTCAGACATAGGTTTAAATGAGTTTAAAAGAGATCTCATTGAGGAACGGATCACAATGAAAAAAAGGGGCTACACCTGATGGTCGCTCCGAACTTGCCATGTGAGAATAAAGAAAGTGGGATAGCACATCATTCGGGGTCTTACGAGGAAATGGAGGACTTAGCTAAGCTTAGATAGCAAAAGCAATGAAAAAAACAAATCTGACTAGTAAGGCATGTCTATGACAAGGGACAGATTACCAGAGTCATGGAAAGGGAGCATTTGGCATTTCGGATCGCTATTTAGTTTGACTTTTATTCACGAACACGTAGAAACCAAACTGCAATTTTTAGGCAGGCTCCCTTGCATGGTGATATCCGAGACAATAGGGGGAACAAATTGCTTTTATGAGGCTCTTTGAAGATTTGTAAAAGTTGCACTTTTTTTTCAAGCTGTAACCTACCAGCGTGTACTGCATCATCTAACTATGGGGTCAGTGTATAATCAGAGGCTGTCACTTCAAGTGTGCAGGGATACATTATAAATGGGACAAGAGAAGAGGGTGGTGCTGGTAATTGCAAATTTCAAACAATTGTGCCTCTTAGCTCTTCCCGAGAACAAAAGAAATTATTATTGATATGATTACTGGGGCATAGCCTCTACCTGAAACATGAAAGATTTTTTTTTAAATTATTTTTCTAAGGACGTCCTCAAATTATATTCCCAGGAGGCACATCAGTTTAGAGTGTAAAAAATGATTCAAAACAATTTATTTTTTGACTAGAGAGAAAGAAAGAGAGGGTGAGATTCAAAGGGCCTTACTTCATTAAAAAGTCAAATTTATGGCATTCATAAGCATGTTGGAGTAGGGGACACCTGGGGGAAGGATGCCAAGTTACTAGGGGGTTCGAATGGGGGTGGGGGTGACAATGCTGTCATCTTCGCTGGTGTAACCTGGAGCCGACCACAAATTAGCTCCTGCGATGGCGAGGTGTGACCAAAATGAAACAAACACACAAAGAGGCATTCTAATTGAATTGGACTTCAAAGACGACTCGGGCGCCCTCGGCTACAGCGGGTTCTTTAAAGTTCTGGACCTCCGAGCAGTAGCAGGTGTTGCAAAGTATCCTGAAACGCTACACCGGACATGGAGGCCTGGACTCCCAGTGGGTTGCTGTGGTGCCTTACCAGTGGATGGCATCATTTTTAGATCAATTGCCATCTTTTTTGCAAAACCATTGCTTGTGTGATGTTAGGAGGAAAATATAAAAAAATATTATATATAATATAACTATGTGAAAAGGGTATGTTTCCCAACGTCCAGGTCCAGATTGCATTTATAGTATATTATATGAATAGATAATTCTATACAAACACAGCAGTGTTTTCTATTCTGAATCAATACATACAAATTCCCTTAAGGGCACAGCATATATCGTAACAAATGCTGTATCAACCAACTAAGATGTTCGAATGAAAAAACACATAAGCGGTGGTAACCTTTGTTGCAGAAGTACTCCATGTCTTCACAGCTCATGTTCTCCGTCTCAAACTCTGCAGAGAAGTTCTCCTCCGTCGAGAACTCATCTTTGGCCATGAGCTCATTCTCCTCGGAGACACACTCCTCCTCCTCTTCCTCCAGGCCATCCTCCAGAGGACCTGAGGGAGAACACACAAACACACACACACACACACACACACACACACACACACACACACACACACACACACACACACACACACACACACACACACACACACACACACACACACACACACACACACAGAGGAAATGTTCAGATGTTTCATCACTTCCTTCAGACTTTGAAGAAAAAACTATTTTCTCAGTCTATTTTGGTGGGAAGCTGGCACAGCGGGCTGGGCTGCGCAGTATTCTATGGACAGCCCAGGTTGAGATGATCAGTAAAGGCAAACAACAAGGTATGGTCAATAACAAATATGGATGTAGCATGAACATACAAATATGGTCGGTCATAATAGATCATAATAGATGAAAAAGGCCTCTCGCATTTTGTTTCATTTCCATGTACGAGGGAAAATATAACAAAAGCTGACACACAGCCAAGGTGAATGTTGATGTTAATCCCACATCCTGCAGAGCTGAACCTTGGAGAAAATCTTGAACAAAAGTTCCCTTTCCACCGTTTTTCATACAGGCATTCGCATGGGAGGAGGAAAGAAAATACTTGTATTAATTTGTTAGCCTTATCACAGGGTACAATGTTGATTTTCCATTTACATTCCATGCCTCCGGGCAATACACCAGTGCAATCTTAAAGGAGACACTTTTTCCGTGTGATTAATTTTTCCCCCCTCTGTGCAATATTATTTCTTTAAATCTAAATGATTGGAGAGTTTTGCTTGTAGCTGTACACCTCTTTTGCTATTTGCATATTGCCATTTTTGCTTCAATCAGGGCCGCTGATGGAATTACTGTACTGCTACCTGAATTGTGCTGAGGAGCATCTCGCCTGGCGTTTGAATGTTATTAAGATAATAGACATCTGGCAGACTTTTATTTTCCTCCACAGCGCCTATCTCCAATGCATTACCCCAAATCACTAACGAAATGGCGGGGGCCTTCCACGTTTAAGGTGAGTTTGAATTGAACACAAGATGAAATGGTTTAAGGGTCTCACAGAAAACATCTAAATTCGACAGCTGTTATAGCGTGTTGAATCATCATATAAAAAGCTTTTGGCTGTTGTCTGGCCGTTGCCTGCTCTGAAACACTCTCTCCGTACGGCCCTTTCCTGTACATCGTGTTGTCGCATCAACTGCAGTATTTACATCAACACTGTGCCGTGTTTCTTTCCATTGTGGCCCGAGTGAGCTCCGTCAGCCATTAATAAAGCCATACTTTCTGTTCAGAAAACAGGGTTGGGGCGGGGCTAGGACGGCATGTAGCTCTCCTGTTCTGCTTTCTTCTCGCACGCCACCTCATAAAAGACCCCCCTGATCTGGGCAAGCCGCTTGCTCTTTTCATTAGGTTTCATAAATGACTCCTTTGTAGCACCTCTAGATCTGCAGGAGCCCCGGACATGAAAAGAATTAGCACACAGATCCTCTAATAGACATTGCTGCGAAGAAGGTGGTGGTGCTGGTTGGGG
>NC_079422.1:13444030-13446530 GCF_026213295.1 Gadus chalcogrammus
CACACTGTGGAAACATGGCCGCAGCGACAGGGAGTTTATAGTGGAGAGACCTTTGAGGAAGACTTGTCATTGATAAATTATTATAGAGATTGGTTTCTTGCTATATGGTAGCAACATTACATTGATGAGGTTGGTGAAAGATGAAAGGCAGATACACAGCAAATTTCAATGAATTCAAATGAGGTAAAACACACTAACACACATACAAACACACAGAAATACACACACACACACACACACACACACACACACACACACACACACACACACACACACACACACACACACTCAACTACACACACATATACAGACACTCAACCACACACTAAACCACACACATCAAAAACAAAAATCACTTTCACTTGCAATTTCTTTCTTTCCTTTTTCCCTCCCTGTCCTTTCTTATTTGTAAGTAACTTTCATCTGGCGCCGGGTGGTGAGTCAGGGGGGTAGATGCAGATTTCGTGTGGATTTCATCACTCAGCTGTCTCCTCTCTCCACTCGCAGCGTATTGTGCAAGAATCCACCAGTCATCTGACAGTAGAAGAACTCCACACAGCAACACAGACCTGCAGCCTTCGCCCCCCCCCACCGCCCCATCTGCTCAGACTAATGATGTTCCTCTCGCTGGCCTGAGGGGGTGGGACTATGTGAGGGGAGATTTACACCAGCATCATAACACCCTCGGGGTGCCTCCTACATGGGCCACGCCGCGTTCCCTCCGAGGAAGAATAACAAAAACCCCAACGTCACTCAATCACTTCCTATAGGAGGGCCGGGTGAGAAGAGAAAGTAACAATGGATGAGCGGCAATGTTTATTTTTGTGTTACTTACAACGGTCTTCTTTTGCATCACTGCCGTAACCTTCTTGCCGAAACGCTGCAAGTGCTGGGGTGGCATCCGGGAAAATGAAGAGCACCAAACTATTTTATTTATTTATTTTTGTTTATCGAAACGTATTTTTCCATAATATGAAGGAATTGTGGAAGAGAGAGAGAGAGCGAGAGAGAGAGAGAGAGAGAGAGAGAGAGAGAGAGAGAGAGAGAGAGAGAGAGAGAGAGAGAGAGAGAGTGGTGGTGGCATTTTAGCAGTAGCGTAATTGGAATGATGACAAGTGGGGAACATCGTGGGGTATTGCGGTGAATTGAGGTGAACTAAGTTGCCGTTCCCATTTCACTCTATTATAAAGGTTTATAGGCTGCAATTACCCTTCAATTTGGGCGCTTTACACCCGCCGTAAAGATCCTTTTTTTGTGGGACTGGCCTTGACATCTATCTCCTGAAACAAGTGATTTAAATTGTAAGATGGCCGCACAGGGAAGGGAAACAGAGTCCTGGATGATAGACAGGGGAGAGCGAAAAGAGAGACAGAGGGACCAAGAGACAGAGGTAGAGCGAGAAAGAGAGAGAGGCCGAATCAGCGGCGAGCGATGCAGGGCTGTGCTCCTCAGGGATTGGAGTGTTCACACACAGTAAATGGAAGTGGCAGCACTCTGACCTTTGAGCTGAAGCATATGACTCAAGTGAAGGCGCTGTCAAAATGTTGCCTCAGAAATGACAATCCACCTCGCTAGTCCCAAGTCTTGACATGGCAGGCAAGTGGAGAGCCCGTAACCCTGCTGATCCCGACATTACAAATGAGGGGATTATCATGACAACAACCCCGGTGCTCGGCACACTCGTCAGGATATTCTGCTGTTTTCCTGCTTATTATTATATTATTATTGTTATTATGGGGAATGTTGGCGATGGCGCTATGGAGGCTCGCGTACATAGCATAAAACCCACCATCTCATCGTGGATCGTGATTATCGGTGTACACGTGACGGGAAGCGTTTGTCGGGCGGGTAGTGGGTATTTTTAGGGTGGGATAATCAATGGGAGAAATGGGGAAATGTGTTTATTTTTCCTGACGTCCCACTTGCTGAACTTGGAATCCGGTAATAGAGCAGCTTCTCCCCCTGTCTCCATTCACAGCCACGTAATACTCAAATCCACCGAGAATAACCCAATTGTAAAGAATACCAAAATATCACAAGCAAATTACTAGTGCTCTGAGAGCAAGCTGGGGAGGAACAAAGACAGGCAGCCGTAATTATATCTTGGCGTGTACAGCATGTCAATGGGCCACCTTCATTCTGGAGGCCATTCCCCTGGGCCCCTGGAAGCATCAAAATGATGTCCAAATTATTTTGTGCTCTATTGCAGCATGCTACGATTATCATATTTACCGGTGGTGCATTATGACAACACTGATGTTTACACCTGTCTTTGTGCGGGAGGCAAGGTTTACACTCTGTAATTTAGCAAATGTACAGTATGCATATGAGCTTGTTGGCAGGGATTTAATTTAGGTCAGAAATGGAATACATCAATAGCGAACCCATATGTGCATCTTTCCTTTTCTTCCACCCCCCCTTCTCTCCTCTCTTCTCCCCTCCTCTCCCCCCCTCCTCCCAAGCCGTCTTTGCTCAGAAGCTGGCGATGAAGCAGCTTGAC
>NC_079422.1:13451530-13456530 GCF_026213295.1 Gadus chalcogrammus
TGGCGTTGCTCCATACGCCGTGACAACAATGAGCGCAGAGCGGGCTCCTCGCTAGATAAACACTATAAACGCTGCGGATGAACACGGTGTGCACTGGCACGAGTGTCCTATGATGCGACGGAAATTAGCTTTGATCCTCGCCACGGCGAGAGGCGTCGGGCGGTAACGCAAACGGCTTTGACGTCGCGTGTCCGGCGAAGAGGGGCGCGGTAAGACGCTGGGGCGCAGCGAGCTCCCGTGGCGACTTGGTGTCCCGCGGTGCCCGTGCCCTCATTACAAGCAACTGTCCCTCATCAGCGTCCAGAGAGAAGTGTGTAAGCAAGCGCCTACTCAAGTCTCTCTATGTACTCTGTGTTAGTCCATTATTCTACACATATAAGGACGCGTAGCCTACACGTGGGACAGTCTCTCACTCCAATTGATTTATGGGAAAGACGGGGATGGTGAAGAACGGTGGTACAAGCCAATTGACGCCTGGGCCTTCTGTCGGTCCGTGCTGCGGCGCATTCTGTCGAGGCAGCGGTCTGTCCAATTATCGGCAGAGGAACAGGGGAAACCTGTCACTTGGATACCCGTGACAGATGCAGACCGGCCTGGGAGAGGAGCTTGCAAGCTCACAGCCAACGTTGCGCGCGCTGTCATAACACACAGCGGTCGTTAACCGCGGATCCAAAAATGCGTAGAACGTTCGGAGGAGATGAAAAACGAAGAAACGTGTCGGAGAAGAGAACGCATTATCGTGTGCTAACGAAGCTACAGATCTAAGGACCAGCTGGCTAATTATTTATCCTGCCGGCTTTATGACTCTCATTAATTTCCCCTCCTTTCCGCCTTTACCTTCAATTGAAAGTCTTGAGTCAACCTGCATCTGGCGCTGATAACGTTCAGGTATAAGCAGCCTCCCCCCTCTCTCCAACCATCACACACCCCCACGCACAGACACACACACATACACACACACGCACACACACACACACACACACATGCCCGCGACAGGAAAAAGACTACTCTTTCATACACCTCCACCGGATAATGGCATTAGAAATACCCTATGCTTCAAATCCATAGGAGACGTGCTCGCTCAAGTAGGAACCGTGGATCTGGTTGTTTGGTGAGCAACAGAATGAAACAAATTCAAGGAATGAATTTCGGGCTTCACTGTTTCATCTCTTGCAGAGAGTTTGGTGAGAAGGATATCACAATGAAAGATGACAGGAATGACAAAATGATGGAGGAAAGGAAGAAAGAAGTCTGACGTATACAAACGGTTAGGCAACCACTTGACCATCCTTATCTTGATCCTACATCTCTAGCCACATCACTCGTCCTCTTGTCTCAGGTTCTGTGGCCGTTTCTGTCTTAATACAAGCCTGTCCTACTCGCCCCCCTCCCATCCTTTAGTTGCATGATGACTCAAGTCTGAGATGTTGAGGAAGGGGAGACAGGCCCGGTTGTGATGGTGATGGTAAGATCACACCCCAGAAGCTCTGAGCTGAGGGCATCTGTTCCCTAATGGCTTTCTCTCTGTCAGCAACGTTTGTATCCAAGACCGAGTTCAACTTCCCTGACGGCCCGCGTCACGACCCTGCTTCCTCCACATCCTGTGAGACCCAACACTCTCATCCCAGGAGGCCACGTTGACGACTGAGAGACTTGCGGGTAGACGGAGCTCGCCAAAGACCAACGTGAGCTTTTCCAACAACGAAACGATAAAGGGACACTGTAATTGTCTCCCTTTATGTGGCTGGATACGGAAAGGAGGTTGGAGTGAAACCGCTGAACAGCGAATATTGTTGACATCGGATAAGAATTCTGAAAACAGTGGGATGGTTAGGACTTCCAAGGCGGTAAAGAAGCAACATTACGCCTAACATTAAAAGTAAAAGGGTCTGAGCAACTCTTGGGGTATTCATTTAATGTCTTTCCTAATAGAATGAACCAAAACCATTCATTTATATCTCCTGTTGTGCAAAGGAAAGTAAACACAGCCTAGTTCTTCTCTTTCTTATGTCTCAAATTTAGATAGGTTCGGTCTACTGCAGGTTCTGCGCTTTGTTTTAATACAATTTCCATATCCTCTAAATACTTATGCATTTACAATCCCTGAAACATTGCAGTGCTGCCTCCGTGCCATGTCTGCCAACTCTATTTTGAAGTTAAATTTACACTGCTCCCATTGCCTTTGAACATGGATGCACAACGGCAAGACTCAGAACTATTCATCAAACACTTTACTGGCAGCAGATATGTACACATGCATAACTTTAAACACATCTAGAGCCACGACACTAACACGCGCATGTACGCGCCTGGAAACGTGGTGTGTTTGTGCGAGGGTGTGCGTGAACTTCACCTGAAGTAAAGTTGGTCCTTTTCCTTCCCCCCCCCCCCTTCTTCTTTCTAATCCACAAGGTCTCTACACACTATCTCCGTGCTGTCCTATATGGCTATCAGGGCTCAGGGGGGGGGGGGGGGGGGGTCATGGGTCTGGCCCGTCAAGATAAAAGAAGTCCCAATGAAATGAACCTTTTGGATCACTGGTTGGGGGGGGGGGGGGTTACGGGGGGTTCTGAGCCAGCTGATGGGGTGTGTGTGTGTCTGAGGGGGGGGGAAGTCACTTGAAGATGTGAGCGTGTAATGACCGAGGTGACCTAGCTTCGACCACTCGATCTCGGCCAACTTGTGTTCTGGAATGGAGGGGAGGCGACGCGGATTGACATCAGAGATAGGGGTAGTCCTGAACCGAGTTATTTTGGCGAGATAGACACCGGGTTCTGACCTATTAGTCGACGGGTGGAAATTATTAAATTGATCTAAACTAAGCAGAATGGTTGGGAAACTGAGTCACTGATTACAATATTTGATCTATGCGTTAATATGCACTATTATTCACTTGCAGACCTTTTGATTATCTCTCTGTCCCTAGCACCTTTTGGTCAGTTTGAATGAACCCTCAGCCACACAGCCAATCCAGGGACATTGTGATTATTCACACCTGACCAATAGAGCATGGAGAATGACAGCCAAGTACCCAATAGTACATACCACTTGATTGAGCAGATGACACAAATCGTTATTCACCAGCACTGAGATGAGGGAGACAAGCACTGTACACTATCATCCAGCTGGTCAATATACATCACTTCCCCGGCGGATTATACCTCTTATCTGAAATGATATTCAATAAAGTATGACCGTGGAAATACAGTGCAGAGTGTTTCTTGCTAGGATCTGGCTTATACTTCGAAAAAAGAAAAGGAAAAAAACACACGATATTGGAATTAAGATCCCAGTCCAGATTACCTGAGGAAACAGCAGCAGGATTTCCGTTCCAGAGAGCTGCGCTGCACTTTATTCTCGGCGCTGGAGCACCACCGTGGCTGACGCTGGGGTGTAATAGGCTGCCTTCATGAAATATATAGACGCCCCAGCGGCCTCCACAGATCGCAGCTTTACTATGAGCATTTGGAAACATGTGTGCATGTGTGCTGGAGTGTGTGAGAGTGCATGGGCGTGTGTGTTTGTATGTACCTGTTTTTTTTTGGATGTGCATGTCCATATGTGTGTGTGCTAAAATTGTATGTATGACTGTGTGTGTATGTTTGTCCATTTGTGAATGTGTGTGTGCGTGCTCACGCACGCCGGTTGTGTGTGTATGTGTGCACATGTGTGGGTGAGGGTGTTTTGAGGGAAAAGGGAGGGAAAGAGAGAAAGAGCACGCCCATATAAGTGTCGTTGTTTGCCTTTGAACATAACTGTGGGAAACCAAGATGCCCCCAAATCCCCCCCCCCCCCCCCCCCCCCCCCACCAACAGCACCACCAAGTCCTTCCCTGGCAACAACAGTAATAGCATCAAGGTGCACAGAATGATACCGCTCACTCATTTGCACAGAGTAATTAGCTAACTTTCCTTTCGCGCCGCGCTGCCATCAATTCAGGGTTGCTCGTGATGCAGGCCGCCATTACCCAGAGAGAATCCCAGGGCTTTTTGTAGTGGATACAGATGTCTGGCAGAACTAAGTGAGGGCTGAATGGTGCGATGGCGTTGGCTTTCTCTATAAAAACAAAAGTGATTTTATCCTTCATGTATGTCAAGCGGAAAGGCCATCATTCATTATTTTTTCCCCCACTCCTATACAATGTTCTCCATTTAATGGTGAGTGTGTGGGGTTGTGTGCGTGTGTGGGTTTGTGTGTGTGTGTGTGTGTGTGAGTGTGTCTGTGGTTGTGTGGGTGTGGGGGGGAGGTTGCAAAGTTGTACTATGAAATTTAAAGTTATTTTATATTGCTTGCAGAGTTTTTTTCCATAGTGATAAATTGACCCCTTTGACAGGACACGTCTGACTTTTCTTAACTTTCTAGAACATCACAATGCCCCCTCTTGATGGAAAGCTATCCAGGGAATCACCTCTTTCAGAAAGGAGCTTGATAAAAGCTTCTAATGGCTTTGGTTCACACTGGTTCTCAGGATCTGATGAGAAGCGCATGTATGCCCACATACACACATATACATCCACGGACACGTACACATACAGAAACACATGCACACACGCGCGCACACACACACACACACACACACACACACACACACACACACACACACACGTCACACACACACACACACACACACACACGTCACACACACACACACACACACACACACACACACACACACACACACACACACACACACACACACACACACACACACACACACACACACACACACACACACACACACACACACATAAAAATAGAAACACGCACAAACACACATACACACACAGACACGGCAGTAAGTACATTCTAATTAGCTGATGTATGCAGGACCCTGTCCACATTGGAGGGGTATCAAAAAGCAATCAACGCCCCATCCCTGATGAGCTGGGAGAGAGACACAGAGATCCACATTGTCTATGGAAAGATGATGCGCAGTTGGAGCCAGACGTGGATTTTCCAAAACCAGCGTAATGCCACGCAATCACGCAGCATTATGCACA
>NC_079422.1:13461530-13466530 GCF_026213295.1 Gadus chalcogrammus
CGACTCGAGATACCGCGCGGCGTGGCGTTGCTAAGCGTCCGCGCGTCGCAGCTAATCACGCACGGTATATACATGCATGCCATTGCTTTGGCCTCTGATCATGTGACGTGTAAGCTGCGCTGTCAACAGCTTTAGCGGCTTTGCGGCTGTGCTAATCAAAACACAGCCTCTTTACAGCATTAACATGTTGTGAAGTTTGTTTTATATTTTCTGCATGTTTGCCATAAATTGTTGATCTATTTACAAAGTGTTGTCATTAGTGATTTTCCAGCCACCCCTTAGCGCAGTGTGAAGTTGTTTGCTGGTCGTCTGCAGCGGGAGGGGGGGAATGCTGATGTACAAATTGAAGTGAAAGGCTTGTTACTTAATCCTCTGTTGCCACCTATCCCTTAAGTAGGTTGACTGGTAAATTTTCTCCCCTAATGCAAAGTTCTGCCTCATGCTGAACCGCCCTTCCCCCAAAACCATACTCAGTTATTCCTGGCAAGCCAGATATTTATGTTGAGGTTCTATTAGAGCATCACTTCCCACTATGCCAACTACTGTCTTGGTATGGAAATCCCGTTCTCCAAATTATCTTTCTTAAAAAAATAAATGTACAGACAAATGTTTTTACTGAGACAAGGATTCCCTTTTATATTCATCTTAATAGCATTTGGTGAGAATCAGACCCATGGTTTGTGTTTGTTATGTTATGTTCACAACATATTCTGACAATGTCCGCGTGAGTCATACGATGGCACACAGAGCTCCTCTCAGCATCCCCTCTCCCAGCCCAGCAGCCAAGATTCAGTCAGAGCCATCACTTAAGACTACGCTCCTTAGCCATGGAAATTTGTTAATAGAAAGTGTAGCTAATCAAATTCAAATGTAAAATGTCGTAAAACAAAATGTCATCTCAAGTGAAAAATAAAAGTTATTTATATTCCTGTTGTATTCCAATGAAAGGCTGACATAATTTATTCCCTGAAACATTTCATTCCATTTTTTTTGTAAGGGGTGGGGGGGTGCAGGGGGATACGAAAGATGGGCAGGAATCAAAGCCCAATATATATATACATTTCTCTCCTTGGCTCCACAAATGTCAGCGCATCACACAAATGTTATGAACCCAATATCCATATCCATGATACATCAAAACCTTCATATGTCTCCAAAATAACTACGCGTAGACCTGGGGAGCCACATAAGATATTCCCATAATTGAGCAATATCTTCATCCCGGATCCACGTGCATGGCCAAGGTGAAAAGGGACTGGGCAAGTTAAATGAAAGAAGAATTCATGATGTGTGGCAGCCTCTCTTACTCACCCTGGCTATTTCCCCTCTTGGCAGGGGCCAAATAGAGAATGTTAAATGAGGCAATTGTGTCCCTGAGGCAAAAAGAGAGGAAGGGAAAAAAAGGCCCGGCTGCAATGTGCTCTGAGGATGAAGAGTAGTGGGCCTAGTATACACCACACCGCCACGCAGTACGTGTCAGACGGTCGCTTCGCATGACAAACCAAACGCTGCCGTCACCCCACGCAATATCAATGCACAAAGCGTATTCATTGTTTTTTTTATATACGTTTTCATTCTGCTGTTCTCAGCCCATTTGCCAATCAAGCCAAGAAAAATGTAATTAACCCTGTTTATATTTTTTGCCATCCCTTTGGTATATTCTATAAACAAATTAGGGATACATGTTCTCGATCCAATTCTTTAATCGTCGGAAAGTAATACTGAGAGGGGACTGAATGGTAAACAACCATGGCCTGTCTTGAGGGCCGTTCCACAACGAGGTGCCAGGATATGCTCAGAAGGGTGTAGGAACGACTGGAAGTGTAATGTTGTGATCCGTGAACATTCTATGGCTGCAGGAAACGAATCTTCCCTGACGTGCCACGCTGTCACCACATACAGACATGCAGGGTGACACCTCTCTGATAATCAAAGCTTTGTCTGGGTCTTAAAAGGACGTACTTGAACAAGAGCCAAACCCCAGGCCCTGTTCTCTGTAATGGCCTTTGGACATCAATATTTAAATCTTACATCTCTGTTGTGATTAGAATGCCGCCCCTCGCCTTTCGTCTCCTCTCTCGTGAGACAACAAGGTGGGGGTGGGCAGAAAAAAGGCTAAAATCGATGATCTTTGAGTGTAAACTAGATTCCTAAGCAGTTTGCCACTCTTGGCAGCAAGATAAGATAAACTCTCTTTGACCTATGAGATGAAGTTGCCATGACGATCAGGGAGTCCACTTTCCCTATTGATATTTTGCTGATGTAACAACAAATGGAACCAGATCCTGCTCATGATAATGGTGATTAATTAATACTGATATTGATTCTTACAAGCAAGAGACAAGGCTATTAACTCAGAGCGGCCTGAAAGTCAATTGTTACCTGGGGGCTCCATGGACATCGTTGATATTAAATCTGAATAAGCACAAACCACAAGGGTGAATGCTTAAGGTGAAGAATGTAAAACGTAAAAAACGATGACAATTCAACACACAAAGAAAACGAAGTAAAGAATATATAACTATCGGAATCTATAAATAAATATAAAAAATGGACATATTCAAAATCGCAATGTGGTTAAAATATAAAATGAAATAGCCACACATAGCCATTCCCAGAAGAATGACAAATCTGGACTATTATCGCCATGGACATGCAAGTCTAACAGCGGCTTCTGGAATAATGGCAGCGGAATTCAGGAAGGAGGAAGATAAAGGGGGAAACAGCGCAAGGAAGTGACCTGCACCTTTTGAAACCAGTAACCCTGCCCACATTTCACACTGCTTTTCCAGCCCAGCGCATGCTAAAGGGACGAGAGAGATATAGAAGCAGAGAGAGAGAGAGAGGGAGACACCTAGAGACAAAGAGGGGAGACAAAGATAGATAGAGAGGGGGAGAGAACTAGAGAGAGAGAGAGAGAGGGGGAGAGAGAGAGAGAGAGAGAGAGAGAGAGAGAGAGAGAGAGAGAGAGAGAGAGAGAGAGAGAGAGAGAGAGAGAGAGAGAGAGAAAGAGAGAGGGATAGAGAGAGAGAGAGAGAGAGAGAGAGAGAGAGGGAGAGAGAGAGAGAGAGAGAGAGAGAGAGAAAGAGAAAGAAAGAGAAAGAGAGAGGGATAGAGGGAGAGAAACAGAGAGAGCAACAGAGAGAGCAACAGAGAGAGCAGGATTAGACACCGACAGTCCATCTACTGCCAATCCCAGTCCATCCGACACGTCAGAGGAAAGCGGTGTTTTGTCGACAGAGCAAACAGGGCGACAAATCTGCAGTTCATTCCCCCATGGCCTTTAGCTGCTACAACAGGGCCGGAATGACATAGGATTAGCCATTCCGCTGCCATTCATTGCGTTTTTAAATCACACAAACCAACAAACAAAATAAATAACTAGCCGCTATACCACCGCTAGTTAGCATTTAGCATGGGAGACAAGAAAACCGAAGGAGCAAATGACACGGTCGTCGACATGGATCTGCACGGGAGCCGTTGCTGTTTCATTGTGTGGTAAGTGAAGAGGCAGTAGGGGCGCCTCCACAGCAGACAAGTCAACAAAACACATGCAAGCTGTTGTTGGCAGGCAGCAGATGTTTGATGGGAAGTTGGCACTCCACGCTCATTCTTCCCCTGACAGGATTCTACCACAGGAACACCAGGGACACAGTGTGGACGACACTCCGTCACAAGGGCTACACTTACATTGGGTCTGTTTATTTTTTTGGGTATTTTTCTGTATTTGTCTTTATATTTTTGGTTTCTTCTTTTCATCCAAAACTGAATTCGAAGAGGGTTGAACACTACTTGTAGGCCCTATATATTTAAGAAAAGGCTCTGATCACTTCAATATTAACTGGAATTGAATTTGTTAAAACAAATTCAACATTGGCAAATGTGCATGACCCCCTTTCCCTCACATGCAAGCAATAGCGCAAAGCAAACACACACACACACACACACACACACACACACACACACACACACACACACACACACACACACACACACACACACACACACACACAAACACACACACAAACACACACACACACACATACACACGTGTATGAACACACACACACACACACACACACACACACACACACACACACACACACACACACACACACACACACACACACACACACATACACACACACACACACACACACACACACACACACACACATACACACCACAAACACAAATTCACACTCAGACACATGAACACAAACAGGTGATCACAGACATACACATAAACATTCACATGCCAGGAAATAGAGACCTGCATGCACAGTCTGCCATAAAAAACATACACACACTCACACACACATGAACAGGATGTTGGCAGTCAATTCAGTAAACACTCTTCTTATCCCCACCACTGTAATCTGCCCCTGATAAATGCCCCCTTAAAGATAGAAATGTCACCTGATATGATAAACGGCAGGCTTGCGTTACATAAAGTGGCCTTATGTTAAGGAGCTGGATAGATTAACGGTAGAGCATCAATGAAAAACGAACAGGGAAAGTAAATAAATTGACCTTGGCCAGCACTAAAACCCTGTTTTCATCCGCCAAAAAAAGAAATACCAACATTTTATGAAATCATCATAAAATGTACCTCACCACCACTAAACTACGCATTATAGATTTTGATGAAAATAAATATCCACCACTTTAACGTGACGAGGGACACAAGATCAGGATCTCAGGAGTGGAGCAGGTCCTGTCATAAAAACAGTGGACCTACTCGAAACAAAAAGGCTGCTCTTAAAGGAAGGCACAATCTACTGCAGCTGCACTCTATCCTGAGGGAGTTATCAGGGGAACGGCCTGCTTGGACAACATCGCGCAGGAGGGAACAACATGAGCCCTCTGATGGTCCACGTAGTAAAGGGAGAGAGCACTAAGTCAGTTTAATAAGGACATTTGACACGAGATGTCTGCAACCGGGGGCCCGGGGGCGGCCCCCAAAGCATCAACCATAAACATCGGCGAGGCCGCGACTC
>NC_079422.1:13471530-13499030 GCF_026213295.1 Gadus chalcogrammus
CAGCGAAAATTGCTGTTGAGAAATACATTTCGGAGGGTCAGTAGTGAACACATAACATATAATATAAATGGTGAGATACTTATTTTTTGACTAAATTTCACTGTTTCATGTTATAACCGCTGCATGTATATTTGGTCACACTCCAATATTGCAGCCTACTGCAATCAGTGTACATTTTAAAGGAAACTTGACAGATCCTATGCAATTACCAATGTCTAATAACTGTGAACAGCATTTATCGGCTATATTAGGAAACCCACACAAAAATCAATAATGATTTGTGTGGGTTAGAGGTACAAAATAGAGAGCGAGAAAAAGAGAGCCTGAGCGAGAGAGAGAGAGAGAGAGACAGAGACAGAGACAGAGAGAGAGAGGGGAGTCAAATTGCCAGCTGAAGATTAATTTAACGCCACTCCTAAATCCCCAGAGACTGGAGCATGGTATTCCTGCACTGTTTCTGAGCCCTGGTGGCCTGTTTGAAACTGTCCTTGATTGACAGGTACAAATCTGCAAGAGGAAGAGCACACTTTTTCCTTTTTTTTATACTAGTTGGACCAGATGGTTGTGATGATTAACAAGGATACTGTTTCCTTGGAAGGGGAGAACACACATGCACACACGCACGCACGCACGCACACACGCACACACACACACACCCACACACGCACGCACGCACACACACACACACACACACACACACACACACACACACACACACACACACACACACACACACACACACACACACACACACACACACACACACACACACACACACACACACACACACACACACACACACACACACACACACACACACACACAGTCAGGCATATTAATAGGTGAAATGGAGAGGGGTGTGATGGTATTAAATAAATCATGAAATCATGACATCATAAGGCAAGGGCTGCCTTGTCAGAATGTTTGGAATGCCGTTCAGATCCACTCAAATCAAGGGGAGGAAGGGGGGGGTCGTATGTCTGGATTTGTAGGACTTGTTTAGAGGCTTCTACATTCTTAACACTGCTTAGACAATTCCGTATTTGTAAAACATGCATTTTGATTAACTACACCTTTATTTGTATCAATGGTCATTCATTGTATTTGAGTTATGTATGTAATGTTGTCTGTAACTGTGTATTCGTTCGCCCTGCTGTTGCATAAATCGAACACACGCATTCTCTTTGGAAGGGAAGAATTAAAAAAAACATCTGGATTGGAAAAATGCATCTGCTCAATATACATTTTAGTTTACAGCAAAACAATTTCTTCTTTTGAATGGAATGAAAAAAAAAAAATCTATGATTTCCATTTGAATTATGCAAATCATTTAAAGCAGTGTTGTCCCAGGACAAGATGGTTATCGGAATACTGAAACTAAATCTTTATCCTATTGTTTCCTTAATAGCTACTTTGGTTTTATTTGATAAAGACAAAAAAATACAAGCTTAAAATAAAATGAATAATATGTTTGAACAACAATTCTAAGATACAAATTAGGAGCAACTGCAGAGGAGTTTCTTTTATGTAGAATGACAAATATCTTGCAATATCCTGTAGCTTCATATATAACATTAGACAACTCAAGAAAGCAAAAAACAACCCAATTATAACATTCAACATTCATTATGCATTATTTATTAATGACTGTTTCTAAAGAAACACTCAACACCCACATGAAGCACAAACAGAAATGTCTGTTTTTTAAATCATCCCACCATATAACCCCACAGCAACCCATCCCCGATATAACATGTGTAGCAGAGCTCACGTGATTGTCATAACAGTGTTGCATTGTGGTTGTGTTGTGTTTGGGTTCTGTGTACCCCCAGCCCGGCTAAGGTGCTGCTGGATCTGGTGCTGCGACTGCCGGTGTTGGTTGTGGTTGAATGCTCCAGCTCTAGTATTACTGCCAGCAGTTCCAGCAGCACTGAGCAAACAGATGTCTGAGAGAGTGCCCATTCTGCTTGCCCCGGCTGCCAACATCACCCACGGACATGATGAGGCCTCCTGTAACCAGCAGCCCCGTCCAGAAGGGCTCTGCATCCTGCCCTGCTTACGAGGAAGTCAAACGCCAACGATACGACTCTATAGGATGGATATGGCGTGTGGGACTATGACAATAGACCGTGCCTATTTAAAAAACAGACATAGTTGCTTTATTTCTTCATTGAAGACTTATTTATTTTAGTCCTGATCTCACATACACAGAAAGAACATAATAAATACATTCCTAAAAAAAATATCTGAATAAATCCGTCATGATATGTAATAAATGAATACACATGGAGGATTGAAAGATGGTAGCAAAGCAAACCAAAAAATGTAGATTGAGAAATGTAGAAGATTCCAAATGCCGTTAAAAATACCATGAATAATTTGAGCATGAGACCTAAGTGCTAAGTGTTGTGTGTGATGAACGTATTAAGAGAGGGTGGGATGAACCAACTATGCTCCTCCCAATGGGAGTGTGTAAGTCTGTAAATAAAGACTTAGTGGAGGAGGAGGAGGAAGAGGAGGAGGAAGTGGAGGGGAAGGAGAAGTAGGACAGAAACACAAGGCTGTATTTGGTTGCTGCTAATCGTTGTGTCATTTGAAGTGGTCGAAAGCCGAGATTGTCATACATCCAGGGACAACCCGGTTACGGGTTTATGAAATGACTTATGAAATATTTATGAAAGAATTTAAAATAAAATATGTCCGGTGTGTTGAATTACTCAAATTAAAAAAACAAAAAACAAATGCTCTGAAGTAGACGATTGGCAAGGTCATCATGGAGATTAGATTTATTTTATAATTACTGTCTTATTTTTTAATTTATCCTCATGCTAGTGCTGTTTTGTGGTGAATAAGTGTTAAATGGGTTTCATAATATATCCTCTATCTGAACATAACAAAAAATATGCCTTTCATTTTATTAAATAACAAAGAAAAGCCTTGCCTAAATAGAACCCGACCATTTGGTCTTCCCTGTGTTAGAGCGTCATCCTTCTGTCCTATGTGTCAAACTGCGTTGAGAAGTGTTGGTTCCACTGCTCTGTTTATCTTCATAATTCACACAATGGTGGAGGGTTACCGTTATAATTGTTGGTTTACATGGTAGCAGAACGTATCACAGGGGTTCTAGGGCGTTGCTGTGATGTTCATCATCATGTTCTTTGTGTGTATATATATATATATATATTTATCATGGCTAGTTGCATAATTCAGCTTGTAAGCAAATACATACATAGATACATTTAGGGCACTTTTTTGTCAGCGACCTAAATGTGTTTTGACATCATGTGCTTCCTACCATTCCACATTCTTATGAGGTCAAGTCATTTTTATTAAAGATATTTATAAGTGTGTGTGTGTGTGTGTGTGTGTGTGTGTGTGTGTGTGTGTGTGTGTGTGTGTGTGTGTGTGTGTGTGTGTGTGTGTGTGTGTGTGTGTGTGTGTGTGTGTGTGTGTGTATCTCTCTGTTTTTTCCTCCGATATGTTCCCTGGTAACTGAAGACCCACATCTAAAAGGAACATAATGCAGTCTGTTGGTGTATTTTTATATGTGTGTCTGCCGTTTTATTACATATGCAAAGGCATCAGTGCACAGGAAAATGGGAAAAAAAATGCATCAATATATTCAGAGGCGGGCGGACAGCTCACAAAATAAATCTACATCAGCCAGACTCCATGCAAATAGCAGAGCCTTCCTTAATGGTGAAACCATCGATGAAAACAGATAAAAATATTAAATATTCAGACATTCCTTTCACCCAGTATCAAAAGCCTCCAGATGTGGGAAGCTGAAGTTGTTATCACAAATCCAACGACAGGCATTGAAAGAAATTCCTCAGAATTCTCAACCATATAAAAGTATTTTATGGCATGCAAATAAATGGTAATTTTTTTTCACTGTGGCGGGGGAAAAAAAAAACATGCCAATAAAAGCTATCATTTGGGACTAAAACTCCCCAAACAGGAGACACTTTCAATTTGCCGTGCCTGTCTCCCCGCGTTAGATGCTTGCGATTGCCGCGAAATTAATCCATTTAACAATCTGTGGCTTAAATTTAAGGATTTCCAGTTTTATTTTTTCAGAATATCAATAAGTTCCAATTGAAGAGAGGATTCTTTTGCAATTCAGGCATGTGCAGGCGATAACAGCAGAGTTGGCATGGAGAGAGGCAGAGATGGATTAATTATGCAGAGAACATGGAAATTCTGCTTATCATCGCTTAGCAAAGGAGCCCGGCTCACATAATCAGAAAACGAGGATGAAAAAAAGAATAACAATGCAATGGCACCTTCCAGCCCATCATCTTACAAGTTAGATTTTTTCCTGTAATTAAAAAGTAACATACAATTATATTCATATCTCATATGCAGACTATGAGTGGGTGTATATTAAATAATTGCATTGGGATATAAGGGTTGGGTAAAAAAAAACAGTAAGAGTAAAAGAAAAAAGAATCTCCCAGTCTCACTGGGGCAGAGCTCCCCTGGGTTGGATTGAACTACTTAGAAAGTGGAAAGTTAAATTCTCACTGGGACACAAACAAAGAACATGGTCTAAAGACAGAAGGCAGACATTATATTTACTCCCAGTCTAAACTGTGCTTGGAAACGACGCTTTTGGTGTGTATATGTTTCGCAAATGAGAATAATAATGTCTAAAGGCGGTCTTGCTAAATCCCCTCTGACAGTGTATGATATGCAAAGATAAACTAGGAGTTTTGTTGCTGGGTTTTAAAGTCTATGTCTGATTGCACCCCATTAGACTGGCATGTTGAGAGGCTTATAGCCTTCCATTATAAACACCACAGCCTATGAGAGAAAGTCATGCATTTTCTCTTAATTGCTCTAATACATTTTTTTATTTCAAGTAACAAATTAAGTTATCAAAGTGCAAATGTTGCAGAAGGGCTCCAAGTGAAGCCATCTGGGGTGACAGGCCGTGGGGGAGATCTGCTGTGTTTGAGTCTAGGTGATTTAGGTCTTCTATATACATGGTGGGAGTTCTGCTGCCTCACCCCACAGAGAACCGTTCAACAGACACTATCAAGGTGACTAACTGCTGCCATGGTGCATAATATATACAGTACACTCTCCTTGACTGACAGATGGGATTAACCAATCACTGCCCACGGTGGGCCTTCACAGAGTTATGTCTAACAATGTGGTAACCAAGAAATGCCATCTGTAATTATTCAATTGGCATTCGTGGAACATATTGAAATAGTCTAGGATGAGTATTTCATAAAAGAAATGCATTATATTATAATCACACCTCGTAATATATAGTTTTGCACGATTTTATAGCACATTGGATACATAACACACTACTAGCCTTCCTTGATAAGTAATAATGCAATGTTTTGTGTCATATTGTTGCATTGATACATTCTAATATGAGAGGAACGCGTTTTAAATATGAACTATAGGATCACAGTATACATGGCATCCATTTTAATGTCTCCCCAGTCCAAACATGTTGTATTGTTGTATGCTTGTTTTATGATACAATCCGGTTTGGGGGATTAATGGACATTGTCCTGTCGCCAGTAATATAAAAACTCCATTTGACGACTTCGGTAAAACAAAAGTTATACCAAGGAACTTCCCAAATCATCCTCCTCATAGCCAGCTTCCGCGAGCTTTGCAGAACAGATCCAACTGTTGCTGGAGCCTTGATTTACTTTCTGATCAAGTGATCAGCGCCAGGCAGGCATGACAAAGGAGAGGAGAAAAGAGGAAGCGAAGAAGAGAGGCACACAGCGAGAGAGAGAGAGAGAGAGAGAACGAGAGAGTGAGAGAGAGCGACTGAGGGAGAGAGGAGATCCTAATCGAACGCTCTCCACTGGACAATGAATTTCCTCCACCATTCAAATGTATCTGAGGGAATGCTTGAGTGATTCATTACAGAAGATTCCGGAGCGTGACAATGGCCCTGAGAAATGAGTGATGCTATCTTTCTGCTGATTTCTATTTCGCTGATCCTCCTTACCCCCCCGGCCTGTGTACCTCTATTAATTAGAAAGCCGGGGATTTCCACTCATCAACGGATTGCTTCATTCTCCGCTCTCTGTCACCACTCCCCTCTTTCCACACTATCTCTACCAACAAACCAACCCACAAGCTGTTCTATTCAAGGAACTAAACCCACTACATCTTCTATACTAGGAGCCAAACCCACTATCTCTCCTACCAAACCAAACACACTAGCTGTTCTATTCAAGGAACTAAACCGACTACATCTTCTATACTAGGAGCCAAACCCACAACTCTCCTACCAAACCAAACACACTAGCTGTTATATTCAAGGAACTAAACCCACTACATCTTCTATACTAGGAGCCAAACCCACAACTCTCCTACCAAACCAAACACACTAGCTGTATTCAAGGAACTAAAACAACTACATATTTTAGACTTGGTACCAAACCCACTACTACTAAACCAAACCCACTAGCTCTTCTCTTCTAGGAACCAAACCTACTATCTCTACAATACAACTTAACCAAACCCACGATCTCTACTATACTAAAGCAACCCTCCTATCTCTACTATACTAAAACCAAACCCACTATCTCTACTATACTAAAACAAACCCACTATCTCCACTTTACTAAATCAAACCCACTATCTCTACCATACTAAACCAAACCCACTATCTCTGCTATACTAAACCAAACCCACTATATCTACCATACTGAACCAAACCCACTATCTCTGCTATGCTAGAACCAAACCCACTAACTTTACTGTACTAAACCAAACCCACAATCTCTACTATACTAGAACCAAACACACCATCTCTACCATACTAGAACCAAACCCACACGCCTGACTATCCAAGTAACCAATTCCTCAATCCCTGCTATACTAGGAACCATGGCTGTTTCCGAACAACCTTTTGCTACGGCTTCGATCATATTGGACACCCTAGTCTGGAGTGGCTTTGGTGATTCATAAATATTAATGAACCGATTAAGGAAGAATAGTAAGAAGTTAAAAGACAGTTATTGGGGTACCCTTGGACATTTGACTATTATGGCTGACTTCCTGCGGACGGGATATCAGCTCTTGTAATGTATTTGCTCTTTGATCTACTTCTCTGCAGGAGAAATTGTTATTGTTACAGAGTCTTCTGCTTTTTTTGCAACAAAAGAATCCTATTCTGCATGTTCAAATATTTCAGAATAATAGCAGGGATAGTAGCAGTGTATATAAATGCAACATCATGTCAAACCTGGGTCTTTATTTCGGTGATATGTGTGCAATGAAAACCTCTTATTAAATACAAAAGATTAAAAGTAAAGATTGCGTTAACTCAATTTAACCTTGGTTTTTAGTGCTGTATTTTGTCCATGGAATCACATGACACGTCCCATGGTTCCCAAAGTAGCAGCACTTGCAGAGGTTTTTAGGGACATTCTAACTCTTAAAAGTCCCATTAATTATTAATCATCACCAGCAATGCTGGAATGGCCCATTTCCCTGTTGTCTCTATGACTAGAGGCGCGCTCTGGGGCGAAGACCTGCAATTAGCTGCTATATGTGGGTGGCCCTTCTAGACAGCATCCCTGTCTTGTTAGCTCCATGACTGGCTTGGAAAAGGAGAGTGTACCCCAAGACTAATTACACCACCCGTCTCCCCTAAATATGAAGACATTAAAGTTGATTAGTCTTTCTAATTAGGTTACGCTTTCTGATACAACTTGTGTCATTTTCCTTTTTTCCCCTTTTTTTATTATGTCCAATTATCTCCTCTCTCTTTTGCATACTCTCATAAAAGCAAATCCCGTCGTAGACCCTATTTGATTCTTATAATGACTCGGAGCGCTCAGAACGCAAACAATCAACAGACAAATTAAGAAAACCAAACCCTACTCAAATACCACACAGGACAATGTGAGTTTTGTGACGTGTGTGTGTATGTGTGTGTGTGTGTGTGTGTGTGTGTGTGTGTGTGTGTGTGTGTGTGTGTGTGTGTGTGTGTGTGTGTGTGTGTGTGTGTGTGTGTGTGTGTGTGTGTGTGTGAAACAGTGCATATCGTTTATCATTTGACACGAAAGGAAGGAAGTCGACTTGTCCCCGTACTTAATTTACAGCGAGCGACTAAAGCCGCAACGGCCCACTTAACCCAAGATGCTGCCGTGAAATAACAGTCAGAATCAGATATCTCCACCCCATCCCCGCGTCCCCTCGCCTCCCCCCCGTCCCCGTCCCCCCCCCAGTCCCCCCCCAGTCCCTCCCCAGTCCCCTGCCCGCCTTCATTGCAACGGCAACACAAGGACATGACTGAGCAGAAAAAGGAGAGCCCCTCATCTGTAAGATTAGCTCCACTGGCCTCCACTGGATGTCAGGCGGGCCGGGCCAAATTATATTGAGATCCTCTCAGAGATGACAGATGGAATCTGTCTGGTTGGGTTCTACGCTGGAGCTGCAGGTGATACATGATATGTGATAAGCCGTTGAGGGGCGGGGGGGGGGGGGGGGCGGCCAAGCCTCTGGGCTAGGTGCTGACCCCCTCACCACCCCCACCTTCGGCCCACCTCAACCGACTCACCCTGTCTCCCTCAAAACGCTGACCCTCCACCTCTCTCTCCCCCACCCCCCCCTACACAGTACCCACAACCACCATGCCTCCCAACACGCACACACGCATGTGGACACACACACACACACACACACACAAACACACATGCATGGACACACACAAACACACATGCACAGACACACGCAAACACACACGCACATACATACATGCGCAAGCACGGAGGCACACAAACAATGCACACGCATGAACAGACATAGGCTGACACACACTCATAAACACACACACACACACACACACACACACACACACACACACACACACACACACACACACACACACACACACACAGACACACACACACACACACACACACACACACACACACACACACACACACACACACACACACACACACACACACACACACACACACACACACACACACACACACACACACACACAAACATGAACACAAGCATTGGACTTGAGGAGAATATGGCAGGCCCTGTGAAGGGGGGGGGGGGGCATGCTGAGGACTTTTATCTCTGCCCATCTGTGTGGTCTCAGGCACGATGATCTTGGACTGCGGCCATTTCACCCTTCATGCCATTTAAGAGGAAGCAGGGGGCGGAAGGGACGGGGGGAAGGGGCATTGAAGAGAGAGAGAAGAAAATGGATGGGGGTGGGGGGTGGGGGGTAGCAAAGGAAACCTACCGATCCTGATTTGTTTTTTGTTTTTTGTCAGAAAGCAAACAGCTGTTATGGTATGTTATCCCATAGCTTATTGCTCCGGGACTGCATAGCAAGATAAGGCGTTTTGTCATCGTACCCCACACCCCCATACAATGATCTAAATACTTGACAATAGTAATTGATTATATTATATTGATTCGGTGCCCTTATACTTTATTGTTGAATACTGTCAAAATATGAAAGCTTGCTTTTCAGTGTCAAAACAAGGACAAGATCTAACCAAAAAAATAATATCATAAGGCTCTGTCCAGTTTTTACTAAAATGAATCAATTAAAAATATGTAATGTGATGATGCCTACATGATTTTTAAATCAAAAGGAAATTCAACATAACAGAAAAAAGAGCCTCTTCCCCTTCTTCAGGAGTCTTCAGGAGACGGCGGTCCACCCTGCGATGTGTCTTGTTTTTCTCTTACTTTATTCAAAGTGGGCTTCTCTCCGGGCCAGGCGCACTAGAACAAACAGGTATGTCTGTAGCGTTTGATAGGGACATCTTCGCGTTGCAGACGCCGCACAGAGCTTGAAGGACTTATCACTTTGAAATGAGGAAAAGTAAATATATGTTGCTTGTCAATAATTAGGGATGCCTTGCCTTTTGTTTCCATGCGGCAACTATGAACGTTGTTGTCAATGTGCCATTTCAGACTCAGCTGCATTTCAGAGATACAGAGGCAGCACATGCCGTCTTCCCTCCATTGTGATTTCGGCCCAGCAGAGTTCTTTCATGTTAATGGATGAACACAGGCTAACAGTATATCAAATCGAAGGTAGCCCACGCTTGCAGGACCCACTTCTTATTTCCGACCATAAAGGATATAACATCAATGATTTTTTTTGTTAGGTTATGCTATGTAGTTATACAGAAAATTTAATTAAGTCTTATGATTGTCTAAGAGCAAAATGAGACTGAAGGGCAAGGCTAAGGAACAGCATTCAGCTAAATAGCTTTGAACTGAAAGATATAGTTTCCATTAATTAAACTGGATTGCGAGTTGTTTAATCAATTTCAGAGCCCCAAACAGTGACAATCGACCCCCTGCAGTTGGTGTGTTTACACACACACAAACCAAAATATGTGGGGGGTTGTGTGTGTGTGCATGTGTGTGTTTGTGTTTGTGTATGTGTGTGTGTGTGTGTGTGTGTGTGTGTGCGCGTGCATGCATATTCATGTTTGTGCGTGCGTGTATCTTTGTGTGTGTGTGTGTATGTGTGTGTGTGTGTGTGTGTGTGTGTGTGTGTGTATGTGTGTGTGTGTGTGTGTGTGTGTGTGTGTGTGTGTGTGTGTTTGTGTGTGTGTGTGTGTGTGTGTGTATGTGTGTGTGTGTGTGTGTGTGCTCATGTGTGCATGTGAATGCGTGCTTATGGAAGCACGTGACCACAAAGAGAGGGGAAAACAAAAGCATTTGTCTGTTTGCGATGCTAACAGTCCTCACCGGCATTTAGGGTCCAGCTAATTAACCCCTGCGTTGATAATGTGTTTAATTACTTTATATTGTTCCTCAGCTCTTTTCCAGGGGTTACACTTTTCCTTCAGATTACCCACGTAAAAATAAATATAATAATCTCTCTCCCACGCCTCTGAGGTGTGGAGTGTGTGTGTATGTATGTGCTTGTGTGCTTGTGTGTGTGTGTGTGTGTGTGTGTGTGTGTGTGTGTGTGTGTGTGTGTGTGTGTGTGTGTGTGTGTGTGTGTGTGTGTGTGTGTGTGTGTGTGTGTGTGTGTGTGTGTGTGTGTGTGTGTGTGAGTGTGAGTGTGTGCTTGGTGTTTGTAGATGTGGGTGTGTTTGTGGGTGTGTGGGTGTGTGCGGCCAGGTAACTACAGATAGACTCTGAGTTACCACCACACTGACATCAATGGAGGTGTTTGACTCCTGGCCAGGAGAGAGAGAGAGAGAGAGAGAGAGAGAGAGAGAGAGAGAGAGAGAGAGAGAGAGAGAGAGAGAGAGAGAGAGAGAGAGAGAGAGAGAGAGAGACTGACCCTGCATTAAGAGGGGGGGGGGGGGGGGCACACAGGCCCCAGTGTCCTGTCAGGATGGAGGAACTCTCACCACCTCTACATTTATTATGGGTGTTCGTCAGAAGACCAGATACTGGATTGATAATTATAATGCCAAAAAGAAAAACACAAAAATCCAGGTTGAATGAAGCTGTAATCCTGTGCCTTGTGATATCAAATACATTTGGAAAGACCGGTTCTCTAAAACATAAATGTATAAAGATGTACATTGAAAGATATAAACATTCATTTACATAGACACTTTACCACTAATGACAAACTAAATGCTGAAATATAGGTAATTCATTGAAATGTTGTGATGGAAATATTATGTATAAAGAATGTATAGTATATTATACTTATGCAATATACAAAGGCAGTTAATGTATATGTATTTGTTAACATAGACACTTTCCAAACATTACATCAGATACATTTGGTTCTCTATGATTAGTTCTTTGGACAAAATCAGCTATTAAAACGGATAATAATAATAAAGAACTGGAAATGGACATTCTTTAAAGATCCTCACACATAATTATTGACAATAGCATATAAACAGGATATCCACACACACTACCACACACACACACACACACACACACACACACACACACACACACACACACACACACACACACACACACACACACACACACACACACACACACACACACACACACACACACACACACACACACACACACACACACGCAAACATGCACACATGCACACACACTCACACAGATTGCCCTTTGTTTGTGTTTGGGCACTGAGGATAACACCTGCTTATTCCCAGTTAATAGTCTTTTTAATTCGTGGCTCAAACCCATTTAAAAGCAAGCCCTTTCACAATTTCCCTAATTTCTGATGTCATTTCCAGCCTATAATTACTGTTCTCCTCTGCACGTTTATCGGTCAATGTACCTGCAATGAAAATACAAGGCCTTGACACCACTTTTGCAGAATCAAAATAGTATTTAATTTGACGCCTTTGGCTGTCAAACAACATTGTTCGGTGGACATAATTAGGACCAATTTATCGTTTTTATTTTGGGGGATATTGCTAAGACATGTGGGACCTTTATGATAAGACGACAGCGAGGAAAGTGTTTGAACATGGCTGCCCAGTACCTCCTGGTTGCGTGAAAGTCTTTCAATAAAATTAATGGTGCTGGGAGAGATTGCAGCATAGCCATGGTGAAACAGGATGCAGATGTGGTACCAGGGCATCCAGGTAAGGAAGCAGTCATTTCCTACGCACTACACACACACACACACGCACACACTTACACACACACACACACACACGCACGCACACACACACACACACACACACACACACACACACACACACACACACACACACACACACACACACACACACACACACACACACACACACACACACACACACACACACACACACACACACAGACCAGTAGACACAAGCACATGCACACAGACACACACACACACACAGACACATGGGCATGCACATTCGCGCACACACACACAAACACACACATGCACACACACACACAAACATAGTACGTACACATTCACACAAGTTCAGAAAGTGAATATAGGAATTTGGATCATCGTCATGGTGATATTTCTTCCCAACCCCTGCACCATTTCCCCCCCTCCTATCTCTCTTCCTCTCTCTCTCTCTCTCTCTCTCTCTCTCTCTCTCTCTCTCTCTCTCTCTCTCTCTCTCTCTCTCTCTCTCTATCTCTCTTTCTCTCCATTGACTCTATCCCTTCTAATTCCAAATTCTGTTTTTGTTTCGTGAGTATCGCTTGTGTTGCTATGTCTGCAGCTTGAGTTTATTAATGACCTCTGAGTGAAAACGCAAGGAGCAGATTTTTGTGGCATGTATAGCTGAAATGTGCGACATACCAATCAGTTTAAGGTACAATTACATTTTGTCCTTCATTGCCAGTAATGTAATGGATAATATAGATACATATAATAACATAATACTATAATAAAAACCTATGGATTATGATCATTATATTACAACAACAGCACCAACAACAACAACAACAACAACAACAACAACAACAACAACAACAACAACAACAACAACAACAACAACAACAACAGCAAAACAATAGTGAAATATGTGAACAACATTGGATTTTTTTTATTTACCTTTGAACAAAAAAAACGATATCCAGTATTGAATACATTTATATTGCATACAGCCATGACAACAACAACTAAATTGGGGATAAACTTTGGGAAGCCATTGAACGTTAGCTTCAAAACAGAGTTTAGCCCTGCTTGGTCCTGAGTGTTTTGATACAAGGGCCGCTCTATCCTCACAGGAACAATACCAAAATATTAGGTTGGACAAACTCTCACTGTTATGCTCCCAGCAGCCGAGTGCAAAATTGCTTTTTTAAGGAACAAATAAATTCCCTGTGTGAGTGTTGTCCTTGTTTCTATTGACAGACAGTTTTTTTTTTCATACATACTCTGCTATACGTTATGCTGTCAAAACCACTTTTCCTCCTCAGCAAAATAAAATTAATTGCTGGGAGAAGGAAAAGGAGACGGAGACGGAGAATTTGTTTTCATATTGGCGCTCAGTGCGGCGCTGGGCTGCCAGGACGGAGGAGCACAGCTGTGGGGGAAGGCTGTCCGACCCTCTGCCTTCTGCCTCTCCCGAGCCCATGCCTAGCTGCGCAGAGTCTGTGACAAAACAGGCCTCCAGGAATACTGGGCAAGCAGTGAGATGCTCTCGCTGGGCTCCGCCACACTACTTCCTGAGGAGCTCCTCCGCCAACAAAACAAATGCTGCAGAGACTAGACGCTACATGACTACTTCTTCAACATCCCCCCACCAAACCCCAACCCCCCAACCCTGTCTAATCCCCCCGCCACCACCAACATGACAATAACACCACGACCGTCACTGCCACCGCCACCACCACCACCACCACCACCACCGCCACCACCACCGCCACCACCACCACCACCACCACCACCATCACCATCACCATCGCCACCACAACTACCCACACCGCCACCACCATCATCTCCTTCTTTTCAGCCTTTTCCTACGGTGCACGGTTCATGTGTTCAATATATATATTCCCAATGCAACGTGAGCTTTGAAGGAAAAGGCTGTTCTTGATGTGTCTGGGTTTTGAAAACATGAACATAGAGTAGAGCACGCTGCAGACTGCGACACTCTGTAAACATAAACATGTTCCTGTAATGGATATGAAAAGCCCACTGCATCACATGGAAAATCAAAGACAAGGTCAATGATGTGAGTGATTCCAGCGCGTGTCAGCGGCGATGTGTGCCGGCGTTCAGGGCCGCCTGGCGCTTCAGCCAGGAGAGATGGGCGGGGTGAGATAGGAGCAGGGGTGGAGGTGTAGGAACCGTTTTCACACTGCCACAATTACAGAAACCCTCATTACATTGCTCACTCTTACTCAAATACAGATAGAACCCCCGCGAAAAAAATTATGCGCAGGCTAGGAGGAGAAAGTGGCTTACTTCTGTTTGCTAAATTAATCGCTTCCTAAATGGCTCCAGGCCAGGGAAAGTTAACATTTGCAGTTTCAAAGGTTTTCAGCGCTTGCAATGAGCCATGAAATTACTGCATGCCGTCGAAAATGGCAGCTGATGAAAAGCCCAAGGAGCAGCTCCCACAGGCAGTGGGAGCTTGGAAGTGAAATCTTAAACACAAAGTCTCATATTCTGATTCGAATCATGGTGGAAATTCAGCAGCAAACTCTGGGAGGAACATACCCAGCACTGGCGTGTCCGGAGCCAGACAGGTTGGGGACAAGACAGATGATGAACAGATGTTGCCAGCCTTCCGGGCTTATTCAGGACTCCACCGAGCCGAGGTGTGCACGCGTGTGCGTGTGTGTATGTGTGAATGTGTGTGTGGATGTAAATGTGTGTATCTGTGTCTGTGCTTGTGTGCGTGTGTGTGTGTGTGTGTGTGTGTGTGTGTGTGTGTGTGTGTGTGTGTGTGTGTGTGTGTGTGTGTGTGTGTGTGTGTGTGTGTGTGTGTGTGTGTGTGTGTGTGTGTGTGTGTGTGTGTGTGTGTGTGTGTGTGTGTGAATTTGCTAGTGCGTGTGTGTGTTTGTGCGTGTGTGTGTGGAGGGGGGGATTGGGCCAGTGGTGGGGACAGAGGTTGGGTTTAAAGACCGTAGTGATTATGTTGGGGCTGGTCGGCGGCAGCCAAAACGGACTGACCCAAATTAGGTTTGATTAAATCACAGGGATGACTCTGCAGATCTGCAGATATGACCATCAGCGTTATAATGTGTGGTGGGTGTGTTCTGCAGTGCACCTGTGCTGGGCTGACGCTGAGAGGGGGATTCGACTCTGGAGCACTCAACTCTGTTTGAAAGGGTTCTTTTGGGGGGGGTTTGTGAGTGGTTGCAGGAGGATTTGAACACGGGCATCTCCATTTAAATTTAATCTTTTTTTCTAATTTCTGTTTCATTTTTCATCGCGGAAGATTATCCAAACATTATTAACACTTCAATGACGGATCGTTTTATTTAACAGCGAGAGTGCACTCATGTAATCTTTGATAATGATGTGTCACCTTTAGTAGATTAATGTTTAACTAGCAGTATATTTAAACATCTACCGCTAGATTACTCAAAATGTAAGAATACTGGAGGGCTTTTAAATAATCAAAGTAAACTTTGTTTTTTCAGCCATTTTGACGTCTCCTGGCCGAACAAGCGAATCAGGATACGATTGTTCATTCAATGTATGGTTTATTATATCTATTATATCACATATTTTATCAGTCTCCATATTTTCTAAATGCATTTGTCATAATCATACATGATCATATATTTCAATATTGCCCATTCATATTTCATAATGGAGGAAAGGACTATCATGCTGAGAGATGATGCAGTAGCCAACCCAGCATTTGAATAAGTTATCAGTTAATTAAGTAATTCAAACTTAAACAGCCCATTATATATTTTAATGCTACATTACATTCCCACTATTTGCCAAAAAATGCCTCAATGTTCTTTGCACAGAATTTCCCACCGTGTTTATCGCGCTGTGAATGTATTAATGACCGTTTCGGCGCGGTTGTGCCTCTGACACCTGCCGTTAGACGCTCTGTTGGCGGGGGTCAACACTTTGAAAAGGAGGGGGACAAGTGTTTGATGTTTATAAAGGAGTGCTTAATTAATTAAAGGTTGCGTTACGTTTTAATGTGAATTGTTAACTCTCAGTGCGGCCTCATTACTATGTGTTCCCTGGGGACGGCCGGGGTATCGTTTAAGCACCAACCCGCTGATGGCTGGGGTGTCCTGTGGCGGTTTCATGGAGCCACAGATTGATCGTTGACAAAGTAATTAATCACATGGAGGGGCTGCCGTCCCCGTGGTGGGCCGTGTCGCTTATCAGAATATTCTTATTCTTATTTTATTTCAATAAATACAACAGGAAGTATGTGTTTTGCAATGGCACAATACTGCTCAATATGCTCATCTCAAACTGATGAACTGATATATGAACAGTGGAATATTCATATGACGGTGAAATAAGGCCGTAATAATCAGTGTGGGTCTCTGTGTAGGTAAAGAAAATGTTGATTAAAAAAACCAGCGCGCTTGCTTTACTCAGCATCCAAACACGTTTATAATGCACGAGGCGCTTCGGCAAGCGAGCGAAAAAAGCGTGTTAACACGAAAACAACACAAACCCCACAATAGCATGTTGACTGGCCAAAGGGCACACCAATCCCCCCGGCTGCTGGAGCAGAAAGCATCGCTCCAAGCTTCTCCCCCTCTGAACCCCGGAGCTGCAGGCTCGCAAAGCCACCATTTCCTCTTATGTCCCTGCTAATTAGCATAGCCACTCCAGAAAGTCCTCTGTTTCTCCATCTGTGGACGGAGGGACACCCCGTCGCCGCTGCTAGTGACAGAGACGCTCTCATCACCTCGCAGAGCGGGCCTCGCTGGGGGGAGAAGAAGGGGGGGGGGGGAAACAACATTACAAGGGGACAACACAGCACCAAACCCAACGCCGCCATACTGTCAGAGGGAGACAGTGCTGCTACTGTATGCCAATAGCTCACAGGGGGGTACAATATAAACACTGTCCACAGCCTTGTGTGTGGTGGTCGGGGGGGTATGTTCAGCTGTGTGCATTGAGCGAGAGGACGTCTCATCCTACAGATCTCCAACACAGCGTGTCAGCACCGATGCCAAATGAGGGTCTTTGTCTGAAGTTTGCGAGGCGACATATGTTGGGCTAGCCGCGCCGTTCATTAGTGGCTCACTTCAAAACGCGCTGTGAACGCACGCCGGGTTGTCTTTGTCTTGGAGAGGGCGGCGCCAGTTTACATGAGGCACATACGTGTGTGTGTGTGTGTGTGTGTGTGTGTGTGTGTGTGTGTGTGTGTGTGAGTGTATCACGGGAGGAAGCAAATGTAGGCCTTTCATTGTTTACTACGCCGTGTGACTGTGTGTGGGGATGTAATGTTAAGAACTACACATCAGTTTCCTGTAATTACACAACAGGCTTTGGCGGATGGAGCAGACAAGAGTGCAACTCATAATATTAGCCTCAACTTCATTTTAAACTCCAGCATGTGTGCCGGCGAGTCACGTCTCTACCCAGGCATGGGTTATTTAATCCTATCCTTCATGCCCTGCAGCCTTAATATCTCTCTCTCTTCCTCCTCGACTCCATTCTGTTATTCTCACCCAGGTTGACACCTCCTGACTCCCCCACACCCTCTCCCCTCTTTCACCACCTTAAAAAAAAAAAAAAATCCATGTGATCTTTTGTGGAGCACTGAGAGCCAGTTTCTCCCCCCCCCTCCACCAAACCCCCCCCTGCCCCCCTTTCTCCTCCTCTAAAAGTTATCTTGAAGCTGGGAGAGAAACTTTCTCACTAGCGCCAACCCCCCCCCCCGAACCCCCCACCCCCCCCCCCCCAGGAAAAAAACCTCTCATCTTGGCGGAGACGCGAGCGGGGGAACTGGTGATGAATGATGACAGCCATCGTGAAAGGGCAGATAAGCCCGTGTGGCTCTGCCTGTGATTGTATGTTCATCTCATTCTGATCCGGCCGCGATTCTAAGCCCCTGTCTCGCGCTCCTCTCCCTCCCTCTTTGCTCTCTCTCCCCTCTCTCTCCTCACTCTCTCCTCTCTCTCAACAGTTGATCTCCTGCTTGTCATTGAAATCGTCTTAGGGTTTTGATCCAGGAGACAGGGGGAAAAGAAGCTGCCTCTCACCCAACTTTGGTCCTTTTTGGCAGAGAGGTTTGTGTTTTTTTTCATCTGAACAATATGAATCACTGACCGAGTCCATTCCCTTATCTAGCCACACATTTAAAATGTGATTTCTACTGGAGTAGAGTGAATGAATAGCATAAAACGGGAACTTAAGAACAACTATGACTGAAGATGGGGATTTCATGTAGGCAATCAAAAATATTATTTCATCATACCACCTAATTATACCCATAACCCTTACCGTAATGTCCATCAAAACCTTACACACTGATCATAAATGAAACCCCTTTAAGTTCTGATAAAACAGAAAGGTTTCAATGGTTTCATCATCACGTCTGAGCGGGTGAGCATAATATACAGACTGTAGATAACACACTGGAACGCTGATCTGCTTTGACACTAAGCAGTAAGTACTCCCACCACCGCCAGTCCGATCCTCAACCATCACATCACCCCGTGTTTGTGTACCGCCCTAGAGTCCTGTTTTACTTTGGTATAACATCAGGTAATGAAGTTAAGCTGGGGGGTCAATACTTGAATCTACTTATCTAATCTAATAAATAAATATGTATACATATATATATAGATATGATTAAGGGCTTCAAACTAAAATTGACTTGAATTTATAGATTATATATATATATATATATATATATATATATATATATATATTTATATATAGGGCTTCAAACTAAAATTGACTTGAATTTATATATTAAATATATATATCTATATATATCTATATATCTTTTAAAATATTTTTATATATTATTTTTATTTGTGAAGCCCTTAATCACAGGGTTTTGCAGGGTATATTTTATGACACACCCTAACCCTATAGCCCAACCCCCAAAAGTCAGGGAAAACCCCCCTAATTATCAACGAACTCTATATCTCCTTATACTGTAGGCTTCCTCATGACTGTAAAGTGAAGTAAAACAAAGTGTACAGTATATATATATATATATATATATATATGTGTATAGTCTGACAGCCGCCATAAGAGTGATAAACCTGGGCAGGGGGTACCTCACAGGGGTGCCCCCCCCACAGGGAGGTTTGTACCCTGCCCACCAGAGTGTGCCGGCCGGGCATTTTCCCTCACTTAACTTGACACTTCCTGGCACCGCGGCCGCCACGCAGTGTCACTCCTGTAGCCCCGCCGGTACGCACTGCTGAGCGCCAGGGGCCTCAAATGAGATCCCGGAGGAACCCAGGGGTGGGCCGGGCCGTGGTGGGGAGGGGGTGAGGCGGGAGGGGGAGAGTGGGAGTGGGAGGAGGATGCGAGGGGCTCCGAGGGGGGGGGGGGGGGGGGGCATTATCTTTGCCGCTAATGAACAATTGTATAATTTCTATCAAAGGCAGTCACAGGGCCAGGCCTCAGTCTTTTGCGCTATCTGCTCTAAATACTGTCATGATAAAGGCGCTGTTTAAAAAGAGGGGGGGAGGGGGGGAGAAGTGGGGAGGGGCCAGGAGCTGTCAAGAGGGGGCACTGCGGTCAGGGGGAAGTGGGGGGGGGGGGTGGGGAGCGGTGGGGGAGGGAAGGCTCGCTGTCTTTATCTGCCGCTTCCTGCGCGCCTCCATGCTACATTAATAATCTGTAAGAACAGACGATCACGTGCGGCGGGCGGCCAGATAAAACGGGGATGACAAAATATCAACTTCCTGCTACGGAAAACTGAAAGTCGTTACTAGAATATCAGGTTCGGGCGGTAATTAATTTCAACTTTAATTACTTCCACCGTTGCTGTAGATAAGATCGCACGTCTTTGAGATGGGCTATTGTAACAACTGGGGAAATCTGTAATGTATAAAAAAGTGTTCATTTCTATAACCACCCCCCCTAGCCCCCCCCCCCCCCCCCCCCCCCAGCTTGTTAACCTGAGTGTTGAGTGCTGCAATTACATCTGCGCAGTGCAGACACCGCCGGATGAGACGGAGATGAAGACGAGACACCTGATCACTGCGAGGGAGAGGGGCTGAAGAGCTTGAGGTCAGAGTTCAGGCAGATAGCCGGAGCAGTGTGATAGCATCGTGTGATCTGACGGATGCGATGGATTTACACAAGTATGTCAGCGGCGTGCCACACACCTGCTGCCAGCATCATCGTTAATATCATATCTAAAAGATAGTGTTAATTAGAATCGGTAATGTGTACAACCACAGGGGTTGAATGTCTTTGCTCTTTTCGTTTCTATCTGTGTGATTGGGAAGACAGGAAAAGGGGAATGGAAACTATGTTTTTTTTGTCTGTGCGCGTGTGCGTGTGTGTTTGTGTGTGCGTGCATGCATTCCTGCGTGTGCATGCATGAGAGTGTGTTGGTGCCTTTGTGTTTGTGTATGTGCATGCATGGTGTTTGTATGCGTGTGCAATTCTGTTCATGTGTGTGTGTCTGTGTGTGTGTGATTGCGTGCATGTGTGTGTATGTGTGTGTGTGTGTGTATGTGTGTGTGTGTGTGTGTGTATGTGTGTGTGTGTGTGTGTGTGTGTGTGTGTGTGTGTGTGTGTGTGTGTGTGTGTGTGTGTGTGTGTGTGTGTGTGTGTGTGTGTGTGTGTGTGTGTGTGCGATTGCTTGCATGTGTGTTCCTGTTTAACTCTATAAGTGGTCTTGATATTCCCTCCACACAGAGGGGACATAGTCAATGACTTTAAGGGCACACCACTAAAGATCATTGCTACGGTGTTGCTATAAACCGGAACTATTCCGGAGCCGTCCTAATCCTCCAGCACAAGTATATCGTTTATGTGTACAGTAGATATGAGAATGGTGATTGATCATTTCTTTGCAGTGGGGAAAATGAGGCTGTGCATGCGTTTAAATCCAGGCCTTCCATGGCGTTGTTCTAATGGGACTGCTCCATATCAGTTGATTCAATGCATACTTCTTCTTCATCCATCAAGAATGCCATCAGTCACCCTCTCACACTGCACATCCTATATGCAAATCATCTGCTGGGGAATGGTATAATATCGTGTGGAGCGGACCGGGTATCTGCCACCGGGATTAGAGAAGGGAAAATGCATTTCAGATAGGACATTTCAAATTAAACACATGCCTTTTTTCCCCCTCTCGCTGCCTATCTCTTCCTAGATGGACTAATTAATTACACCAACGTAAATAAATATTTACGCACCTTTTTCCCAGCACCAACACGGCGGTCAGAGGCTTCATTATACAATAGTGTTGAGGGCAACTTGGAGAAGGGCTAATCTTTGAAATCCCTGCCATACAATAAACACAGTGACAGAAGAGGAACGCATCGAGGAGATAAGTCGCCCAGTAATGAAAGTGGGAGCCCAACAGGAAAGGACAGTGTGTAATAAAGAGAGGGAGGAGAAGGGGAAATGTTTAAAATAAGTTAGGAATGGAGATAAAGCCTGAGGATGATGCTATCGGTGGGATTGAAGAAAGCATTTCAGTTACAGAATGGTTCGCAATCACTTAATCAGGGCTCGACTCCACCCAGCTCTGTCCCTGTCTTCCATCATACACTATTTCCAACACTCACTTTTCACTGTGTGTGTGAGTGTGTGTGTGATTGTGTGATTGTGTGATTGTGTGATGTGATGTGATGTTATGTGTGTGTGTGTGTGTGTGTGTGTGTGTGTGTGTGTGTGTGTGTGTGTGTGTGTGTGTGTGTGTGTGTGTGTGTGTGTGTGTGTGTGTGTGTGTGTGTGTGTGTGTGTGCGTGTGTGTGTTTGTGTGTGTGGGTGTGTGGCATGTTTGAGGTCATGGCTTAAGGGATGATGGGTCTTTTGTACTGGACTGTGGCCCTGTATTACATGACCCTTTGCTAACTATAACCTAACTGAAACTGCTGTACTAGTAGCTGTAGCAATTACGAGACCATATGGGTGTCATTTTAACCTCCATATCAGCATTGTTGAAATATTCCCCTGTATAGGGCTTGTAAATCGTAATGTCACATCACAATGACCGCCTCCATTTTGAAAGAATTAGAATGTTACTTATTGTGTTGGTGGTTCTCCGGTGATTGTACAGTAATTATTTATGAAAAGATCATTCACATGTGAAGAAATTGTTGTTCTGGGTACTTCTACAGCATTTGTAACGCGATACTTGGCAAAACAAAGTATTCATTTTCAGCTTTCATACGGTATCTTTTAGGTGAATTAGGATTTGACAGTACTACAACTCTCTTGGGTCCTCTCAATGTGGCAGAGTATCTCTGACCAATAATCCCATGAGGCACTGGGATGCACAAGCCCTATTAATATAGTTTGTCTGCATAGCTGTGAAAAGTGTTCGGTTTCAGTAGCTTCCATCGTATAGCTTATGAGGATCATTCTATTTTCTATATAATTAAGTAAACAACACCTGCGAAAGAAACATTGTGTTTTCCTGTCCTTGTAGTGTAATTGAGCACTAGTTTAGTTATTTAGTCAAATGTCCAGTGTTGATCAATAACATTGAAATCAACACAGAGTGATTCTTTACAATGACCTTATAAGAGATTTTATGCAACTTTAAAGAAAATTTGTGTTTGCAAATATGCCACTCAGGAGACAATAAATTAAACAATGGGGCCAATGCTAGCTAGTTTTCACCCATCAACACAACAACCAAGAGGTGTTCTTTCTGGTCATCTTTCCAGGTTATCTGTCAAATCATGAAATTCAAACTTAGATTTGGCAGAATCGAACCCAGCCCGAACACCACTTGCTCCAGAAACATTTCAATACAAACAGGAACAACTCGAACTGCTTCAAGAAAAGCGAAGCTGGCCGCCATCCAACTCAAGAAGCGACCAACCCTGGCATAGAAAACATGTAGATCCCCCCGTTTCTTCGGGAGACACGTGTGCAGAGCGAACAGTGCGTGTTGTAATATATGATGCGTGTGTTATCGAGGTGACACGCGTACAAGCGGCAGCCAGCGCTGATAAAACAGCAACATTTATACCGTGTTCAGGATCAGACAGTGGCTTCTCCTGAAATGTGCCCTCTCTCGCTCTCTCTCTCTCTCTCTCTCTCTCTCTCTCTCTCTCTCTCTCTCTCTCTCTCTCTCTCTCTCTCTCTCTCTCTCTCTCTCTCTCTCTCTCTCTCTCTCTCTTGCTCTCTCTCTCTTGCTCTCTCTCTCTGCCTTTCTCCCTCTCTCGGTCTCTCTCTCTCTCTTTTCCCTCCGCCCTCCCATTCAACAAGGCCTGCAGCTGTACCGCACAGCTTATTGTCAGAATCTGCTCGAAAGCCCCCCTCAAAGCTGGCAGATCCCAGCCTCAGCTGGGCCACACCACACCATCGGCCAAACGGGGCTCCACAGGCAGACGCCGCGGTCCAGTCCTCCCCCATAACACCTCGGGACCACCGCCGCCGCCACCACCTCCACCCCTCATGCTCCATGCTTCAGAGGGCAGTCTCATGTCCCACGCTCTGCAAATAGCATCTCTGTGCTCATTTGCGAGGCCTTTAGCCGCTCATGACTTTGTGATTAGCAGCACTTTGGTTCCATGGCAGCTCATCTGTTGTAAAGGGCTCCACAGATAGAGGCTTCCATCCGACTGAGAGAGAGAGAGTGTGTATGTGGGGGTGTGCAGTGTGGTTGTGTGCGTGTGTGTGGTACATGGGCCAGGCCTACTGGTACTAGGCAAAACTGCAGTACCTCCTGTAAGGTTTGACATAAAAAACGAAGAGGAAGTGGAGGAGGAGGAGGAGGAGGAGAATGGGGAGGACTGCTAGGCTTAAATAGATTGACAGGTAGGAAGAATCAAAAGGAAAATGTTGAGGAACGGTGATAGAAAGACTGAAAACAAAAGAAAAACTATGAACTACAGATTGCGACAGAGTGAAAGGACTTGGGAGAGGACTTGGGAGATAAAGAGAGAGGGAGCGAGAGAGAGAGTATTAAATAATATATCTGCATTGGATCCTATAGAGCTACATCGCAAAAGCAGCGAGAATATTAATTCTTGTAATAAAATGTTACAAACTGCTTGGCAGATATGGTGCGTTTTGTTCATACTGCAACAACTTTTAAGAGTCCTAATTAAGTGAGTAAGCTAGAGAGCGAGAGAGCAATTGAGGAAAAGAGAGACAGAGAAAGAGAGAGAGAGAGAGAGAGAGAGAGAGAGAGAGAGAGAGAGAGAGAGAGAGAGAGAGAGAGAGAGAGAGAGAGAGAGAGAGGGAGAGAGCGACAGAGAGAAGGAGAGAGAGAGAGAGAGAGGGAGAGAGAGAGAGAGAGAGAGGGAGAGAGAGAGAGAGAGAGAGAGAGAGAGAGAGAGAGAGAGAGAGAGAGAGAGAGAGAGAGAGAGAGAGGGAGAGAGCGACAGAGAGAAGGAGAGAGAGAGAGAGAGGGAGAGAGAGGATGTTTAGAGCAAGTAGGTGGTCTTCTTCACATTATACAAACCTGGGCATTTATCATCCCCTTGGCAGACCTGATTGAGGAAGAGGAGAGGACGGCCCCTGACGGCTCCATCATGACCTAGGACAGCCCAGGGAAAGGACAGCCCAGGGAGAGGACGGCCCAGGGCGGCTCCATCACAACCCAAAATGGCTCCATCCCGACCCAGGACAGCTCCAGTGAGAGGACAGCCAAGTAAGGTTCCAGAGAGGAAGGCCCAGGACGGCTGCCCCTCTGCCACTCTTCCTGAGAGGAGCCTGTAGGAAGGACAGGCTCCACTGTGTGTGATGCCTTCAGACATGTCAGGGGTCTCAGCAACACTGTGTCGCTACATCGACAAATACCAAGAAGAATCCAAAGACACAGCTGAATAAAGTTTATTATACATACATTAAACATAGACATGGATTGAAATGTTTATTGATTTGCTGAGCGATTATAAATACAATTGCTGCGAGTAGTATTGGACAATGACTGTGGTTTGATGTTTTATTAGGGAATACAGTAGAAAACACACCTTTAAGGATCCAAAATGTGGTCTCTGTGTTTCTGTTGCTTAAGAAGGGAGCTGGTGATTCATATGAACGGTGCTTGATAGATGTTCAGAGGACAGCCGCTGGAATGTCTCCTCTTCTCTGTTTAAACAAAGGCCCAGATAAGATTTTAGTAGAATCCCGAAGGTAATCCAGCTGCCTTCTTGAAGACTACAGCCGAGTGCAGCCATTACAAGGTCCGGGGAGGAGCTGAAGAACACACAGAGAGGAAGAGAGAGAGAGAGAGAGAGAGAGAGAGAGAGAGAGAGAGAGAGAGAGAGAGAGAGAGAGAGAGAGAGAGAGAGAGAGAGAGAGAGAGAGAGAGAGAGAGAGAGAGAGAGAACTTTACCATATAGCTTATTCACTTAGACAGAGAAGGAAAGACAACTTATCTTTGTTCAGTTTTTTAGAGGTATTCTCTAAAATGTTAAGTTCCTTCTGAGTGTTGTTATTTGTCCTGCCCTTACCCCTTATAAGCAGGCAAATTACATTTTTCACTTTAATTGTAAACAAAAGCGCCCAGATCAATTAAAAAAGCGAATATATGCATGAGAAAAGCATGCATGTTGTCATATGCATAATTGGAATGCATCAAAAGTGTGTTGAACATTTTGCCACATAACATGTAATTAATGCAAGAAGCCTTTGCAAGAACAATCATTTTCAGAAGGGAAAAAAATGAACATTCCCTCTATTACTGTATGTTACGCAGAATAATCCAGTGATTTGTTGAGAGAGGAACCATGCTAGAGAGAGCCTTGGAAAGGGAAGGAGAGAGAGACAGACAGAGAGAGAGAGCGAGAAACACAGAGAAAGCAAGAGGGAGGAAATAATTAGCAGAGAGAAGCGATTGCACTAATGAGAGAAGAATTTGACTAGGATACTTAACTTGACCCCTAGTGTTCCTCGGCCATCCAGGAGGAGGGAAAAAGGCTGATTTATAATTATACTCTGCAATGCACCATGAAATTGTTATTGTGGAATACCTTTTTGAAAATGTTATCAAACAATTACTTTAATTTCACCCCACCCTCCATCCCTTCCATCCCCCCCTCCTCCCTCCCCTCCCCTCCCTCCCTCCCTCCCTCCCTCCCCAGGGAACTGTTGCCCACGTCCAACCGACGAGATGGGCACACCAGTTCAGCCCACTGCTTATCATTTACGGCTGTGTTCATGCAGATGAGCTGCCAACCCCCCACCCCCACCTTACACCGCCCATCCACCCACCCAACCCCTCCACCCTCCCCAGAGTGTCTGACTTCCGAAGGGGTTGGAAATAAAATAATAATAATACTCTGATAAAACCGAAATATTTTATGACATAGTGATAATCATTGCAAGCATATGTGCCACTGATACGGGGGGCTGTTACAGTTAGGGGGGCGGGGGGGGGGGGGGGCGGAATATAATCCTTTTTTTGTGTGTGTGGGTCTCAAAAATGAATCTCAGTCGAATCACATCAGAGGGAAGGAAGGAAAAAAACAACCTCAAAGACAGTTGGAAGATGAGCCAACTCCAGGAGAAAATGACCTCCTCTTTTTGGTGATAAAGTTCTAGCCAAAATATGATATCAGACTGCAACGTGACTCATTAGAAATGGGTGTATGGCGCGAAGGCAGCCCTCCCTATCGGCCGCTGCCTGGCTCGCCGACTGATAAGAGGCAAATGCAAATGTCCTGATAAGAACTGAATGCAAATATTTATGATATGATATTCCCTGGGAATTATATGTGGATAAAACAAAGTGTATTATTCCTCTGCGTTCTTTCAGGTTTGCCAAAATGTCCCCCTTTTTTGGGTGCTTTTCAGAATTTGCATTTCTTCAAAATTGATTGGCCCGGCGTATTATGTTAAGCTATTTGTTTGCTGAGGATTGTAATTAGTTACTGTAATTACAGCGATGACAGTTGCTAAATTGTTTTTAAAGCATTACAGTGTGTCTGTGCCAGAAGATTGTAGTACTTATTTTAGGGTTTAAGCTTTTGCTGGAAAAAGTCCTACTCTAAGGCCAAAGTGAGAATTATTTTGAACTACAAAGAAGCCATTTTCTAAGCAAAGACATTTC
>NC_079422.1:13501530-13509030 GCF_026213295.1 Gadus chalcogrammus
ATGAGATAAATTTATCAGAATTTGAGGATGAGTTTTAACCTCTGTAGAGATGTAGAGACAACTCTTTTTAGTTTTCTTCCTTGCCATAGAGTGATATTCCTTGAACAAAGCAGTCACTTGCAGTGTTTGTGTTTTCGAGTTGCCCTCTATCACAATGTCACATGATTTAAATATAACAAGTCCTAACTTACATGCCAGGTACCTGGCTAGGTCCATCTCTGATTACATGCTGTGACAAGCAGCCTTTTAAAATGTTTAGCTAACGTCCTGCGACTCTCTTTCATGGAGAATTACCACCAAAACACTTTGGTAGCTTTGTTTATCTTATCTGGCATAAATCAATAAAGTGTGGTCCGAGCCCAAATTTGCACGGACAGTGGTTATTCAATCAAAACGAATGGGGTGTAAGGTTGAGGGACAACATCACATCTGGCGCAGGGAACTTTAAACAAACCCTGCTATTATTTGCAGTACCGCGATACCATGAATACAAATGATGCCGTGACCTCAATTTTCTGCTCTGTGTGAGGGAGTACAGCGTTTAAGTGTTATTCCATTCCAAAGTGCTTGTTTGGTTTCAGTTTCACTCCTATACCACAAAGTCAACAATCGTGCTGTTCTTGCTGTTGAATCGTGCAGGATAATATTTGGGTTCCCTTTCTCCACGGGCGACTACTGTTAAACTCATCGCCGCATGTAATACACTTCTGTCCATAGAAATGCATTTTTTATTTTTATTGCTGAGCAACAATTGTACCCTGCTCCACTCCAGATTTAATGAGGGCACTGGGCGAACGATTACAATCCCGCAATGTACCCAAAGACATGGCCCGGGAAATAATTTGAACCTGGATTTTTTTTGTAGCACAGATGAAAAGTCCAGATTCTCTTGCTAAACAATCAAGGCGTGCTAACTGCTTGTCACTCAAGATACTTTGGGCGACGACACAGCTCAGTACACACACATTTATTCAGCAACAATACAGCTCAATACCCACATTTATTCCATTTCCTCGCCGACCACACTTTCTTGTCTCCTCTCCTTCTATTCCCAGACAGGCGGATGTGTAGTGGGTCCACAGGGAGCGCTGGAGTATTTCACTCCGCTAGTGAGGCGACCCTGTGGGAATAGGGGTTGAAACTGTGCGCGAATGTATCTCATTAGTTCAGTTATGTAATTTGGAGCACTGATAATCCTCCAGGACTGCCAAGTTGCGCACCTTGGAAACTAGAGTCAAACTCGTCAGCATGCAGCTAGCACAGGCTGCTAATTGCCAGGCTCGGTAATACAGATGGTAATGGAAGCCATCCACAGCCTGTCTATTGTGGAACGGCTTCAATTAGCAGATAGCCGGCTTAAGCTTCTACATTGCCGCGGGTTTGAGGGGACCAGGACGTTGGATGCATGTGGTTTTCTTTATGCAATTGCAATGCAGTTTCTTTTTAAGGGGACTTTAAAGGTTGCGTGACAAGTTGCGTCACAACCTCGATAGTGGCCGGATAGCGTACCTAGTAATGGATGGATGGATGACACTTGACCACGTGGATGAGAGCCACTCCATGCTACTCCTACTTCTGCCTAACCTCGTTCCCAGGGCGTTCTCCTCTCAAGACGAAATATCTGGAACGGGAGGCTCCAGATCTGTGTTATTGGCGAGAGAGAGACTTTCAGTGACATTGGTTTTGCGGTGAGAGGAGAGAGAGCGGGAGGGACTTCTGATATACATTTCTATCACATGTTTTGGATATTACTTTATCAACCAAGTCCAAATATTGCCTAATCACCCCCCTTGTCATACTTGTTCTTCCTGTCATAACCATATTCTTCTCACACAGAGAACTGTCCCCTGGTGTCCTCGTCAACCCAGTCTCGTTCCTCTCACATGGATCATGATCTGTCGGAGGGTCAAGATGTGTACTTCTTCTTCTGCATGCAGACTGGTCGGGCGGGCTGCCTCGGCCCACCCTGGGGGGGGTAACGTTGTGGGGTGGGGGTGGTAGGGGTAAGGAGTTCAGGGCTTCAACAAGCGGTGTGAGTATCGTTCAGCGCTCCACGGCGCGGGCCTATTCCAACGCGTAGCATCGCATCATTTAACCTTTACAACGTGCCGATCGATCCATTCGCTCCTTATCGCGCCGCCATCAACAGCTCTGCTCTTGGCTTCAGCTCAGCTTCAGAGAGGTGGTGGTGGTGGTGTGGAGAGGGCGATAGAGTTCACACCGGGAAATCGACACCGTAGACAATCTTGCAATCTCACTATTTGTTTCTTTTTTTTTTTGTCAAGTCTATTTGTCTTTTTTTGTTGGGTATTTTTTCTATCTTTTCGAGTCATCCTGTTTGAATCGATATGTGCCCGCGGCCCAGCAGCAGGATTATCTCACTCTGTGTTTCCTGAGGGTGGACGTCGTTGTCACACATGATGAACGCGAGGCGGTCGCCGCGCATCGCCGGGCGCGATGACAGAGCACCTTCAAACAGCCGCCATACGAAGACAGATGGACGGATAGAGACAATGTACACAAGGGGAACAGAGGGGGAACTATTCTCTATGGTGTTGTGCTTTCAAGAAATCACTGGGGGGGGACAGAAAAGGGTAAACAGGTCAAATGTTGAAATGGTTTTGAACGACGTGTAGTGTGGTACGCAGGGTTTTGGGGTGAGAGAAGGGCTGTCTTAAGAAGGAGCGAGTGCTCTGTTAGAAGACAATGGCTCTGGCAATGCTTGGTAATTAGCAGAATCATTTGGAAAACACCTTTACACCTTAACCATAAGCATCTTTTTCAGAGGTGATTGAGAATAATAAGTCTAAATACATGCTAGGGAAACATAAATATTATTGACCTTAAACCTAGCCATAACTCTATTACAAATGTTAACTGTTAATTGATCTAAATGGGTTTGTGTTTTGTTTATTCATGTATCCATTTACATTTGACTATATACAATTACAAAGACAGAAACAGATAATATTTCAGAGGTGGGTTTCCTTCCTTCATATGCAAATGAATAACGATTAACTGCAGCATTGTGTTGACCGGGCAAAACCTTTTCCAATTAATAAGAAAACAAGACCCGTGATCATGCTTCTCAAGCGACAGGGCTTACGTCCAAGCTTTCAAATGTGTTCTGAATGCTGATGGGAGATATGTAAGGAAAATGGTGTTTTAATAGACTTTTTAACTGTAGATCTAGAATAGGAAATTGGACATACATTCTAATTGAATACCTGGCTGAAAATGCGCCCGACACCCCGTTATAAATCATTTGGAATCAGTTTTATAGAACTGCTCTCTTCCCTCTCACCCACTTTACAAACACATAGCAAGGCTTTCTCAGACTCTGATAAGTGTTAATAAATTACCTGGATTTGAAAATTAATGGCCAGCCGCCTGCTTCAGGGAGATATCATTGTGTTTCATGAATATTTTGATTTTGTGATTAGATCAAAATGCAGTGAATTCCTAAACAGCCCTATGCCCAAGCTCCACTGATCATAAACTCTTCTCCTTCTTAAAAAAAAATCTATTCCATGCAAATGTGCTGATATGGAATAATTAGAATGAGTTTTGCCAGTATTTTCCAGCTGTAACATTTGCATGACTTTAGATCTCACCCTACTGATCTCCTCCAGGCTGAGGTAAAGTGTATGTTTTTGTGCAAGTGTCCGTGTGTATTTATATGTGTGTCTCTGTGCGTAAAAGTTTGTGTAGTGTGTGTGGGCGTGTGGGTGTGTGTGGCTAGCCCAGTCAAATTTTACCTTGCCGTGTGAGATAATGGCTCACATTGTGATGTTAAAGAGGCTTGTATTTACTAAAAGAAACAAAGGCAAGGCAGTTGCCTGTCCTGGTGGACATTGATTAGGCTCTTCCTGTCATTTCCCCATTCAGCGCTCGTATCAGCGGCATTCCAGCTCATCGGCTTTTGTGCACGATAGGGATCAAATAGATTACCCGCCTGGAATGTGAGGAAGGAAGCAAATGTATGAATGGGTTGTCAGGTCGAAATTTGACTTCCTCACATATACGTGCATTTCGTCATCACTGTACATTCTTAGACGATGCACTCGTTACACCTGGCTGGATGTCTCTCCCTCTCTCTCCCTCTCTCTAACTGTCTCTTTCTCTCTCCCTCTCTCTCTCTCTCTCTCTCTCTCTCTCTCTCTCTCTCTCTCTCTCTCTCTCTCTCTCTCTCTCTCTCTCTCTCTATCTCACACTCTCACTCCCTCTCGCTCTCTTTCTCACTCCCTCTCTCCTACTGCCTCTCTCTCGCTTTCTCTATCTCTCTATCTCTCTCTCTCCCACTCCCTCCCTCTCTCGCTCGCTCCCTCTCTCTGAATCCCTCTCTCTCTTTCCCTCTTTCTCTCTCTCTCTCTTTTTCTTTTGGACACTCATAACTGCCTAGAGTCACACATGGATATGCAGAGAAACCTCCATAGACTCAAGGTAACATAAGATAACTTATCTCTGGTCTCAGTAGACCTACAATGACGGAAATATTGTGTTTTTACTCCCACTCTCTCCCATTCCTTGTCCGCCCTGAGTTGGAAGATTTTGGTGTGTATGGAAAAGTGTGACTTCAGATCTTAGAAGTAAATAGAGGGTATGTGACGTCCCCATATGTGTGTGTGTGTGTGTGTGTGTGTGTGTGTGTGTGTGTGTGTGTGTGTGTGTGTGTGTGTGTGTGTGTGTGTGTGTGTGTGTGTGTGTGTGTGTGTGTGTGTGTGTGTGTTTGTGAGTGATTGTGTGTACAGGGATGTTTTCTGTGCCGGCAGCTGCACAAGGCCCCAGGGACTAGCCGGTGTAGATTGGGTCTTCTCCACCCATAGCTCATTAGCAGAGAGTGAAAAGGATCCCACACAGATGGCTGTCAACATTCAAAAACACTAGACGATGTGAGACGTGTCAATTGAGGTTTAAGTTCGTTCTGCTCATTTCTGTGACACTGCAGTATTCAAGTAATATTTGTTTACTACTCCCCCCCCCCCCTCCAAACCCCAATAACTTCCCCTCATCCTCAACCTCCCAAAAAGGGGAAAAGTACAGAAACTCGGAAGCCGGATGACATCTGGGAATGTGTTTTCTAATGAGCGTGCAGAGTCTTCAACGGGAGCCCGCACTTGTCATTCATCACCGCAAATGACTCGCTCTAACGTGACATGTTTTCAGCGCTACAGCTGACGGGCCTTGTCTGTTCGGCAAACAGTGGGAGCGCTTCACGCTCACACTGGAAACACAGAGAAAACGTCGAGGCAGACCAGTGGACGGTGCCACGCCGGAGAATCAATTAGACTGTTTATCTGTCAGACTTGGAGACGCAGGCCGCCCCACTTTAACAATCCCTCCTGCTTCTCACTCCAGCACTGTCACCGGAGCCCTTGACCCGTGATTCAATGAATCCATTTGAACACACAGCCCGGGCCTGATACCTGAATCAGAGACTATCTCTTCTGTAATACAGTCTACTGCGTTCCTTCATTTTTTCTGACATGAAGAAACTTACCAATGAAACACGGCTACAGTTCCAACCATGTCTTTCGTGTGCTAAACAGATTATTTTGTTAGTCGACGATGACACTGGGACTATTAAAAGAAAACGTGTTTGACATTGGATTTTTGTCTCCGCAATGAATCGATCAACATGTACTCGTGGCTCAGAGCGCTGGAGGATTGGATAAAGTACCTGCAGTGGTCAATGGACTCGGTGATGAACAGCAATAGTATGACTCACTCTACAGGGCCAGCCGTGATGCTCACGCCAATAAAGGTGCCACGACCACAAGACCGCCCTGCATTAGCCAGGATTTAAAAAGTTGGCATGGGGAACTTGTTTATCCTGTCCAGTGTGGATTAAAAGTTGCCCTGGACCAGTGATACTACTTTTTGAGGACGCGTACACAACAGCCATCTGAACACCACTCAGGCTGACCTACTTATGGTGCTGGAGCAAACTTTTTTTTTCTATCCAAAGGCCAGCTCTAAAAATAACCCTTGGGCCGCTTTTAGATCCATCTGAATAGTAATCCTGAGAGTTTTACCGAGTGAGGCCCCCTGACAGTGGCCTGTCTGCTGGTGGCCCCCACTGCAGCGGCTCACACACTGAGCATGGGGTGTCACAGTCACAGTGCTCTGGTTTGGGACTCGGTCCACACCAGGAATACCAATAACGTTTACAAAGATTCACGGACAATAAGGTGGAGTCCTCTGATACACAAAAATCATGAATCATTCTCATACAAAATAGTAAAATATATATATATTTTCTTATTTTATATATAAAACATTCTGCTTTGACCATGTCTGTGTGTGTGTGTGTGTGTGTGTGTGTGTGTGTGTGTGTGTGTGTGTGTGTGTGTGTGTGTGTGTGTGTGTGTGTGTGTGTGTGTGTGTGTGTGTGTGTGTGTGTGTGTGTGTGTGTGTGTGAGTGAGTGTGTGTGCATCTGTACTGTGCATGTGTTTGTGTGTGTGTATGTTCGGGCGTGTGTGTGTGTGTCTGTGTTTGCGTGTGTGTGAGAGACTAAGTGTTTTATGTGTGAGTGTTAGTGTATTCAGTAGTGTGTGTGTGTGTTGGAGGGGGGGGGGGGGGGGGGGGGGGGTGCGTGTGTGATCTATTCGCCTCCCAATTTAGCAATAGTTCATTGGCGAAGCTTTGTGAGGAATATCAATTTGAAGTAGTTCCCCGTTTAATCATGTACCACAAATGACAGTCAAAGCGATTCTCTGTACACATCGGGTTTCATGTCCAGGCGAAATCACACAGAGTTTTTGTGTTTGTCTCTCTCTCTCTCTCTTCCCCTTTTTCTGTTCTGTTCTGTTGTCTGTCTTTTTGGTGGCATTGTGTGGAAGTTCTTTCTTTCCGTACACATTGCTCCTTTAAGATGATTTGAAATTAGAGGCTTTTTATACAGCACATATTATGTAGCTTGGTGGGACTCCATTAGCCTGAATCAAAGCAGACAGAGGCTCGCATGGAGCTGCAGACAATGCAGTGGCAGCCAGTGTTTCGGCAAATAAACAAGAAACCCGCCCCGCGTATTGTAGCGCACCAGCCAACCAATGCGAGGCGACTAATTAAAAGATGAGAGCAGGACATCCTCCTAGCAGTTGGAAGACATCTTTGGTAGAATGGTTGCGATGGGAGGGGGGTGTAATCTGTTGTTGTACAGTGAGTATCAGTGTGCACCTCCTCCCAAATAAGACAACGTTGAAATTGGCCTTTGGGAAGAGGAAGATGGAGGTGTGCGTGTTTGTGTGCGTGCGTGTGTGAAGAGAGGGGGGGGGGTTCTCTTTTTAAACTCTGTTCCCTAAATTGCTCCTTCTCCTCCTCCTCCTCTTTTTCCGCACATTTTTCTTCCTCCTCCTTCTCCTTTTCCTCCTCCTCCTTCTCCCTCTCCTCCTCCCCCTGCTCTTCCTCTTCCGCTCGCTCTTCCTCATTCCTCCTCCTCCTTCCTATCCTTCCCCTTCCCCTCCTCCACCTCACCACTTCGTTCTCCTAAAGCATTT
>NC_079422.1:13511530-13546530 GCF_026213295.1 Gadus chalcogrammus
GATCAGAGGTATGCACAGCCCCGACGCACCTGCTTCTGAGGCCGCTGCTGCCGGCGGTCTTGGGCAATGCTTGTACGTCGCTGGTTCACCGCCTGTCAATCAGTGTGGATGCCCCTTCCTCTCTCCTCTTAGCTCCGCCCCCCACCCACAAGCTTGACCGGCGGCGGCCTGAACACGTCGGAGCAGGAAGGAGCACCGTCCGTTGGGCCTTGTCTTGTTTGTCCGTCAACATCTTCTCTGAGTCATATGTTGTCGTAGGAAAATGGTCTCCAGGTTGAGTGAGGGAATGAAAGGGGGCTTTTACTTTGGAGGAAGGGGAGTTTACAATTGGGCTCGGTACTAGGGATTGGGAATTCTGTTAAATTGGACAAATACAAACTGAAAAATACTAAAAACACCTCAGTGCACTCAGGGGATGAATCAAAGGCTTTTAAACACAAAATAAACACTTTATGACGTCGCTTACCCCGGCCAGATCAAGGGCAGAACACCACCTAGGAGGAGAAGTGAGCTATGGGAGGCTTTGTGTTCCCTTTGGTCGTACATTCGTCTTGTAATGTTTACACGATGGCCCAGCCGCCCGCGTCAACACTGAGACTGAACCTGTCCCAACCTCCATCTAAATAAAACAGAAAAATACAAATAGGCCGTTCCTTTGGCTTTAGAGTCCAATATGGAGTAAGATGAACAAATGAGCAGCAAGAACAAATGTCCCCAAACGAATGTCTCACCAAGTGTCGTGATAACATTTGGATCGCCTTGAAGATTTCCGGATCTAAGAAAGAGAGTCGCAAAATGAAATCTTGGGTTACTTTATTTATCTGTCTGGTTGATGTGTGTGGCCCACGTAGAATGTGGCACAAAGAAAACAATATAACTATCAAAAGATCTGAGCAGAGATCCAGTCAAACCGTTTTGATTTATTGTCCGATCAACTCTCTTCTGTATGACTTCTGTCCCCTTTGCACCTCATTTTTATAATTACCCTCTCTCAGACAATCTCATCTCCTTCCAGCATCTTTTACTGTGTGTGTGTGTGTGTGTGTGTGTGTGTGTGTGTGTGTGTGTGTGTGTGTGTGTGTGTGTGTGTGTGTGTGTGTGTGTGCGCGCATGTGTGTGCGCGTGTGCGCGCGTGTGTGTGTGTGTGTGTGTGTGTGTGTGTGTGTGTGTGTGTGTTGTGTGGGGGGAGGGCGGCGCTGCTATGTGTGTGATAGTGTGTAGTTGGGTGTGTGTTCGACGGTGATATGTGTGTATGTGTATGTGTAAGTGTATGTGTGTGTGTATCTGAAAGGGGGGTAATGAATGTGTGTGTGTGTCCCCTCTTTTCTTGCTCTGAAAAACAATCTAAAAATAGATCATTCTTCGCTGGCTTCTTGATGTTGTATTTCTCTCTATTTTCCTCTTCTTTTCTATCTTAATGAGTGATTAACAGTCATAATTCCTGAAACACCCGTGTGTGTGTGTGTGTGTGTGTGTGTGTGTGTGTGTGTGTGTGTGTGTGTGTGTGTGTGTGTGTGTGTTTGTGTGTTTCCCTCCTCAGTGGAGGATGGTCTGTTATTTTAATTAAGCAGAGGTCACATTTATTAACACAGCAGGAGTGTGTTGAGTGAAGCCACAGAAGATCAGCCCCCCACCCTCACACACACACACACACATACGCACAAGTGTGCGCATAGCATACACACACACACACACACCTCAAATGTATGTATATGCGCAACATACACACACACACACACACACACACACACACACACACACACACACACACACACACACACACACACACATCACCCCCCTCCACAAACACACACACACACACACACACACACACACACACACACACACACACACACACACACACACACACACACACACACACACACACACACACACACACACACACACACACACACACACATCCAGGCAACGGGATTGGTGCTTGTAATGACTGGATGGATAATGTCTGCAGTTTCTCTGAAAACAACAAAGGTAAACTACTGTCAACAACCCCCAGAGAGAACCAGCAAGCAGCCACTAGGACAGAGTGAAAAATAATCCTGCACCCCCCCCCCCCCCCCCCACGCACACAAACACATGTACATCAACCCCCCTCCCTCCACACACACACACACACACACACACACACACACACACACACACACACACACACACACACACACACACACACACACACACACACACGCACACACACACACACACACACACACACACACACACACACACACACACACACACACACACACACACACACACACGCATACACACACACACCTACACACACACACACACACACACACACACACACACACACACACACACACACACACACACACACACACACACACACACACACACACACACACACACACACACACACACACACACACACACACACAATTATGTTATGTTACTTTCATTTAGAAAAAGGTCCTCTTTCCCCAGGATGGGTCACTGTACATCGTTCCATTAATTGCTAATTTCCTGCTGTTGGTCTCTTGACCAAATAAGGTGAGAGGGGCCACAGCCGCTGCAACAATGTGATGATTGTAATAACTGCGTGGGTCTTCTCCACTCTCTGGTCTCTGAGCTTGGCCCCTGCTGCCACGCGAGGCTGTAATTCTGCGGCAAGGAGCGTAAAGAGGATATCATTATCGTGTGTTTTCCGAGTAAGCTGGGAGATTTGGTTAAATATAGTCGCCTTTTTGTTTCCTCCTCTTTTCATTCGTGTGCCGAAGCCGGGTCAGGCCAGCCCCTCCCATGGCAGTTCGCTCCAAACGAGGCACCAAAGCACCTCCTCTGCCGAACGGAGCCAATATCGATGCCATGCTCGGGAAAAAAAATGATTGAAAAGAGACTTACATGTTTCAAAGCATTCTGGGAATTGGGGGCCAGGCAAAACCCCAAAGTATTAAAGCTTAGATACTCAGTAGTACGCTGTAAGGAGGCAGCACATATCCGGCTAGTCTTCCACTGGTACAATAGACTGTGATGAGGAAGGTCCAAATACATTACAATCAAAAATGTGTTTGTTTCACTTATTTTCCAGAAATATCTTTCAAATATCTTTCTACATTTTTCTACACACACTTTTCAAAAATTATTTGTTCTTCCTTTTTAATTTGTACAGCTTTATCTGTCCCCCGTTTTAATCTCTTCTCTTGAATACAGCTGAAATACAATCTTTTATTTTAAAAATGCTATCGTTTTTTTTAATATTATGTAGAAACGTGCTAGACAGGTGCGTTTTTATCATCTGAATTAAAGACTAAAAAACTAAGAGTTTGATATGAATGTATGTTTATTGAAACTAGGCCTACATTTTTTTTTAGGATGCTGCTGAAGAGGAAGAATTAAATAAGAGCACTTGGATAATTTGAATAATTAAAGACTGAATCATCTTTACTTCTAATGCAGATTAGATAAGAACAGATCAACAATTGCGTTTCTCAAAAGAGATTTCCAATTAGTTTAAAAGAATGAGAAAATCACCGGCTCTCGCTTTTTAGGACAATATCGACACTTTATCAAGAGGGGATGCTGGAAAAAATAGCATTCATCAAAATCCTTCAAGAGTGCCATTACGATCTCTTGTGATCTCTCTATATGGCTGAATCTGATTGTCTGGTGGAGAGTCTGTGGTGAAATGTGGTAGCATGCAGCACTGTTTGCATATTTATTCAGCTGTCAAATCTATCCGCTCCGATCATCACAGGAGATAAAGTACAGAGATGAGGGAATAATGGCTCTGGCTGAGGGAATGTATAATGATGCAAGAATACCCCTGAAAATACCGACAAAGACACACACATACACACTCACGCCCACACACACACACACACACACACACACACACACACACACACACACACACACACACACACACACACACACACACACACACACACACTCTCACACACACACACACACACACACACACACACAAATAGTAAACCGACAAAATTGTATGGGGTTTGGCACTGATGATGATGATGATGATGATGATGATGATGATGATGATGATGATGAAGCGGTTTGATGGATGCGTGAATAGAATTGAGGGACTAGGACCTGTTTTTAGTGGTTTACTTTTTGCAATAATAATATAATATTATTAATTTATATTGCTTTCATGGTCTTTTTTGGCAATTAAACAGCATATTAAAATAGCATTAGGTATTTAAGTTAATTTGAAGAGATTTAATTCTTTCTTCTTTGGATTTCATCTGAAGCTAGTTCCAATGTTATTTATTACACAGCTTATGTGTGTGTTATAAAATATATGCAACCTTTTTAGATAATGTGCAAGAATAGCACACAAACCCTGACATTTACTGAAAGAAGTATATAAGGTCATAGTGTTGGTGTTGTGATCAAATACATTCTCAACATTATATGGAGAGCAAAGAAACACAGAAAATATGTTTCCCTCTGATTTACACTTGATAAATGTTAATATTGCTCTTTCTCAATAGGACGCATTTCTCTGGGGTCTGATTTCAGCAGAAAAACACTGACCTTTAATATTCCCCAGAATTTGGTGGGTAGCTCGTCATTGTAACAGGCAATAGACAACTGAAGGCGTCATAGGCACCCCCATATCACCCTCTCCACAAAGTGGATGCAAACTAAGTTAAAGGGACCGACCGTATGTAAACAACTAATTGAACCAATATCCAAGAGGTTAAAAGGCTGCTCAATGGTGCCATCGGGTGGCGACAAGCGGAAGGACCACGACTCCCTCTTGCTACCGAGGAAGTTTGGATAACAATTATCTGTTGTATTTGCATTAATGTGATTGCTTTGTCGGCAGACTCATCTGACTGCAATTATAAAGAGTAGCATTAAAACACTAATTAATTAACTCAATTGTGAATAGATTGATTAATTCTAAACAAACATGAGATGGTAGCAGAACATAAGCTCTAGAGGGACCCTGCATCTGGGAGAGCTGCGGCAGCAGACATTTTGATTATCTGCAGACACATGTAGTTGCAAATCTTTTAATTAGCACAAATAGATAGTGTGAGAGAGTCTGTTGTACAACTAACCTACTTGTTACTTCTAATCATAATTTGGTCAGTTTCAAAGAGTGAGGGTGTGAAGACATGGGACTAAGAAAGAAATGGACTGGGAGCTGAATATTTTTACTTCAGACTTGTGCATGTATGTTTGTTTTGTGTTAATTTTCTGTCCGTGTGACTGGGTGCATTCATGCTATTTGTGTTTGAAATGTTTCTGTACATTACATGATAATATAACACAGTACAGAATGTGTGTATGTGTGTGTGTGTGTGTGTGTGTGTGTGTGTGTGTGTGTGTGTGTGTGTGTGTGTGTGTGTGTGTGTGTGTTTCTGTGTGTGTGTGTGTGTGTGTGTGTTTCTGTGTGTGTGTGTGTGTGTGTGTGTGTGTGTGTGTGTGTGTGTGTGTGTGTGTGTGTGTGTGTGTGTGTGTGTGTGTGTGTGTGTGAGTGTTGGTGTATACGTGTGTGTGTGTGTGTGTGTGTGTGTGTGTTTGGGTGTGTGTGTGTGTGTGTGTGTGTGTGTGTGTGTGTGTGTGTGTGTGTGTGAGTGTTGGTGTATACGTGTGTGTGTGTGTGTGTGTGTGTGTGTGTTTGGGTGTGTGTGTGTGTGTGTGTGTGTGTGTGTGTGTGTGTGTGTGTGTGTGTGTGTACATGTGTGTGTTTGTAACCAAAAGTGTTGACATCTGAAGACATCCCACAAAAGGAGAAAATAAAATTAGGATCAAAACAAAGCAGATGGTCACATAAATCATTCATTCACATGTTGGACAGCCGGCTCTGGCGCAGAACAATGAATCACTGCCTATCAATGTTCGCATCAAAACGTTACAGCAAGCATGGATACTGCTTCTTTTTCATGAGTTTACCTACACTCAGAGAACACCTCTAATTTTGTTTTTTTGCCAATACGGTTAACTGTTAACGGCTAAAAAAGTCCCTAACCCTGCATGCCCATTCTTTGAAATAAATGTTAGGAAAACTGAAACAGCTGAGATGAAATGTATGAATCAAATAATGATATTTATGGACTGTGACATTAAGAGACATAGTTGCCTAAGTTAATGTAATATAATATAATACCAGGTTTTTATTCATGGCTCTAAAATGTATTTAAACATTAGCTGTTTAAAGCCATCTCCATATGTGTATCAAATATTGAAGATCGAAGAAGATTGTAGCATTAACAATGTTCTGTTTCCAAATCCAGAATATATCCACACATCGCATCCACAAAATCCTTAACTGCAAAACTAGATTTGAAAGGAAGTCAGTCATTCAAAGCTTTCTTTTTTTCAGAACAGCCTAATCAGAGAGATACCAGTAAAGTGCATGTAATACTTTAGAGATTTAATGCAGTTTTTAATTGGATAGAGGCCCATTATTTTTCAATACAGAAGGGGCAGTGAGGCACATAAAGCTCTTGAATATTTTTGCAAATCGTGTTCAACAGCATAATGATTAACCATGGCACTAAATTTGCTTCACAAAATGAAAAGCAAACTTCATGCAAGGCGTAATTTAATTGTTTCCCTTCACATTTTTCTGCCTCCCATTGTTGGAAGCTTAACATTTTTTAGAGTCTGCTTGACGGCTGCCTTGCGATGCCTGAGCTGCAACAATACTAATGACAAATGTATTTTTTTGTGGACTGCATCTTTATTTGTGCCAGGGTGAATCAACAGCTATATCCGCTCAGGTCCATCACTACTGTTTGGATCATTTCTGAAGCAAACGTTCTCACATACTCACAAACAGATCACATGCAGAGCTTTAGCTCAATAGCACTGCTGGGTTTGAGTTTTATTTCTATTATCAGTTTCCTTGAATTTCTTCTCATTTATGAATATCCAATAATAATTAAAAAAGTGGCATATTCTAATCATTCTTAACTGAATATACTCATGCATTTATTTTAAATTCATTATGAATAAAATAAAATAAATTACAAATAAAATAAAATGTATAAAACCTATATATAATATAAACCTTCAATTAATATGTAAGTGTTGCCTCTAAATGTCACCACATTTATATTTCAGAAATATGGATAAAAGTCACATTCCATTCGTTTCTTTAAGGTGAGGGGGACAGCGCCATCTGGCCTCAAACCAGTTGCTGTGCAGGCTTGGACGCTCATTTTGTAGGCATGGATGAACCGTCATATTCTGCCACTCTTTGAACACCTTATGATAACCATTACAGTGGAAATGGCGATGTCAGAAAAATCTACTGGATGCTGAGTAAATTAATGCAATTAATATTTTTTTACTTCAAACATAGGCCTATCGTTAGAGTTTAGTATATATTCTATCCATGATTAGTTGGGATTATACTGAGAATATGATGAACTACCATTGGAAGATAGACACACAGTTGATTTTCATTTTCCTATGTTGCATAGCCTGCACCTCCTTCATGCTGAATATAGGCCTACTTGTGTGGAGGTTGACCCGCAGTGTGGTGAAGAGGTTTAAACACGCACGCCACCAGACCGCTCTGTGTTCTGACTCCACGTTGATCACCTGCCTAGAAGAGCATCTTGTGTCACGTTCTATCTCTTTTTCTTCATGGCTCCCATTTAAATGTCAGAGCGTTATCCGTGTCTGGGGCTGTGTATTCACTGGATCTCACATTACGGAGAGACGACTTGACATCTCCGTGTTTGCAGAACGAACAGAGGAAAGCTAAAAAACGATAACGACGGCTTTCCTCTAAATCCAACCGAAACGCAACTCCCCTCACCCTATATTCCGCGATACGGAGAGACTGTTGAGATGCCATTGCGGCCTCATTGTTGTTGTTTTTTTTTGTTTTTTTCTCCTCCACTCTCTCTGATTACTCCTCTCATCTTATGTAAATCCTCTTAAGTCAGATGTTATTGTTTATTCACAACTGTGAAGGTTAGGTACTCCTAAGCCCCCGTGCGTGCCTGTTATCTCACAGGCCCACGCATCTTTGTCTCTCCCCTCTCTCTGCGATGTGTCTCTGCTTCCTCATGTAATACACCAGCCAGTGTGTGTGAGAAAAGTTGTCTGGGCTGATGAGCCACCGACACCCAATCCACAGCAGCGGTAGGGAAATGTTAATCTCTCTCTCTCTCTCTCTCTCTCTCTCTCTCTCTCTCTCTCTCTCTCTCTCTCTCTCTCTCTCTCTCTCTCTCTCTCTCTCTCTCTCTCTCTCTCTCTCTCTCTCTCTCTCTCTCTCTGAAAAGAGGGGCAGACACATGCTCCAGGGATATCAGTGGTTTATCTCAAGTCTGCCCGTTGTTGTCGAGGTTTATTTAACGTTTAATGAGAAACACTTTTGAACCACTGAATCTGCTTATTTGAGACTAGTCTGCCCCTTCCCCCTAGTAGTGTGGCTTTATTTGAATTCATCAAGTGAACCTCTATCTTTGTGTTTGTCTAGATTTTAAACATATTGATGGTATAACAAGGACAAACATAAGGTAAAGGTTATATTATCCTCAAACATTAAACGTTTATCTAATTGACTCTTCACATTGTATACCATAGATAGAGGCTAGTAAAGGATATTTAATTTTGTACTTTCAATCTTTAACAAAGCCAAAAGTAAACAATTAAATACCTAAATTTACTACAGACTACAGACTACAGCACTTCTGTCCATTAATGAGCAGTGTCCCTGTTTAATAAATAAATACATCTCTCATTATTTCTTTCATTCCCCGGTGGGAGATAAATATGGGACACATTTTGTTTCTGTTAAATATGGTTACGCTCAGGATTAGAGTTGGTTGGTTAGAGATGGTTAAGTTAGAGAGTTTAGGTATGGGGTAAGAAATCATTTGTCTAGCTTGAAAGTTAGTTAAGTTTAGGTTAGAGATGATTAGGTTCGAGAGATTAGGTGACGTTAGGGTGAGGTTGGGGTAAGAAGGGTTCAGTGACAAGTAAAGACGTGGTTAAAGGCCTCAACATGCTTTTGCTCTGTTTTCCTAATGCTTCAGGCACACACCATGCCAATATGTTGCGAACTGAATTAAATGAATACTGTCAATACACCAATGTGTACACTAGAGGGTGCTCTATCAACCAACTGAACACCGAATGTGCGCACCCCATTATTAAATCATAAGATAAAAGTCATCCCCCTATTCAATAATTTACTTGCCCATTGCTTGTTCACTATTCATTTGTAAAAAAAAAAAATTGCTAAATAGACTCAAAATGAAAGCGATTAGCATTTTCCCACCAAAATAGGCGCTTAAATGCAGGCATTTTTAAAGGCGGAAAAAGATTGGTCAAATCACCAATCAATCAGTGAGGCGCATTATCGAGGCGGTTTTCGTGGCGGTCGCCTTGATGTTGCCTGGTTGTGTTGCTCACGTGCTGCAGCCGCCCGGGGATGTAAAGGCTTTTGGATCATGGCTCTGGTGCATTGCCAATCAGTGTGTCCATTGCCTGTTTGACACAGGACGAATCCATGGCAGATGGCCGGATAGACTCCTCCTTCTTTAAGAAACTGATTCACCTCCTTTCTCATCTCCTTCTCCTTCGACAACACGGTTTCAGAGCCCAACACAGTAAAAGATGAACGGTTGGTAGATAAATAACCTCTAGTATGTCAAGGTTTAAATACAAGTGCAAATTACCTCATCAGCCTCCCATTCGCAGTGCTAACACCAGTTTTGATTAGTTTCTGCTTGTACATGTGGTTAACACAACATTTAAAATGTATTGGTTACCTGGGTAAATCAGACCGTGTGGGCGTGGCTTAACTTGGTTAAATCAGACCATGTGGGCGTGGCTTATTTACCATTCTGCCCATACTGATAGGTTTTTACCTGGATTCGGCAGATTCATCATGAGCCTCCTCAAGAGTGCATGTCCGTGTGCCTCGTATCTCTGAATAACTCACGTGTTCCTTGTTACTACTCCTTGAGTCATGCAATGCAACAATGTTGCAAAAAGTTTCCATTGCATTGCGCCAATATACAAAATAAGAATATAAATACTTTTTAACAAAAAGCCCTACATTTGTGAAATATATGTTGTCATTTGTTACAACCGTTATAGCCATCCGCATTGGATGTCAATTGATAAATTAGTTGATTCTATTGACATCTTTTATTTATTATTATTTTTATTTTTTTCCCCGTGTGTTTTTTTTAGCTGACGCCTGTTTATTTTGCTGACGTGCTGATGTTACTCGAGCATGTATGTGCCTGTGTTTGCATTTTAGTTTCGCAATACTGTGGATGGTCTTTAACGTGCTTCTGCGTGGTTAATGAGGTGAACTGTTGCACAACTCTTCGTTTCCTCTGCCACTGCCGTTTCTCATTTCGGTGCAACTAAACCTTCACAATTTGGAGACAGCCTATCGATTACAGTTTGACTTTTCCTTCCTGAAGTTTGATTTATTTCGGAAAGATGGACGGCCGAACAAGAATCCTGATTAAAGGAGGAAAGGTTGTGAACGAAGATCTCTCTTTTATGAGTGACGTCTACATTGAAAATGGAAAAATAGCAGACATTGGACGCAATCTTAAAGTCCCTGCTGGAGCTCAGATTATCGATGCAACGAATATGCTTGTAATGCCGGGCGGCATCGACACCCACACACACATGGAGCTTGCATTCATGGGCACCAAAGCAGTGGATGACTTCTACATCGGTACTAAGGTAAGCCTAACAGAGAATGTGTGATCATGCTTCGTATGCCTTTCCAATGCATGTCTCTCTCTCCACCCGAGTCTGCGGGCAGCGGGGGCGATGTAGGATGGTACCTTTAGGGGGGCTTAGCCCAAAATAAGACGTTCAGTAAGTTCTGCCATGCTCTATGTATGCTACTCGCTAGGGGAAAGGGGGACCCTGCAGGACGTTGATTGAGTTATATATCACACATCAACGGGCAAAAAATTATAGGAAAATTTGCTGATGGGTCCTTCGACTCCTTCCCAAAACGGTTTTAATACTAACTATTGGCCTCCGTAGAGTTTAGATAAAGTGGTTGCCTTAACTTTTGCAGAAAAAAATGAATGGACATTTTCAAGGTGACTACAACGAAGTTTGCCATTTACATTTAGGCCGGCCCTACTCCACTTGCATGTCAAGACTCGAGTTGCAAACTATAAATACATTTAGTTACTAGGTACATAGATGAGAATATCGTCTCTCATTGTAACCATTAATCGTACGCAAGTTAATGATTGTGTGTGTGTGTGTGTGTGTGTGTGTGTGTGTGTGTGTGTGTGTGTGTGTGTGTGTGTGTGTTCGCACTCATCCCTGTAAGGCGGCCCTGGCCGGAGGCACCACTATGATCATGGACTTCGTGATCCCCCAGAAGGGCACGTCGCTGCTGGAGGCGTACGATCGCTGGCGCAGCACGGCCGACCCAAAGGTCTGCTGCGACTACTCCCTGCACGTGGCCGTCACGTGGTGGGGCGAGCAGGTACAGGTCACAGGTCACAGGGCATAGGACACAGATCCATTCACAAAAGCAGTCAAACAAACCAAATTCACTATTGGCTTGATTTGGCTCCACACACAACCTTCAGCGATAAAATAAATCATAAACTGATTAGTAGTTTTTTTAACATAAAATTTGAGCACCGACATATTTGGGACATTTCTTATTTTCTTGCAATTTCTTGCCAAGACAATAAAATACAAAAGATGACAACTAAGCAAAGAGTCCCCTTCCCTTGCATTGCGGAAATGCTTTCTCGCCCCATACTGCTCCCAGGTCAAAAGAGAGATGGCCACGCTGGCCGCGGAGCAGGGCGTCAACTCCTTCAAGATGTTCATGGCCTACAAGGATGTGTTCATGCTGTCTGACCAGGAGCTGTACTCGGCCTTCTCCCAGTGCAAGGAGGTCGGCGCCATCGCCCAGGTCCACGCCGAGAACGGAGACCTCATCGCAGAGGTCCGTGTGTGAACGTCCGCACCGCAGAAAATAGGACTGTGTCTTCCATGGGGATCTAAACCATATTACATGGTGGTATTATACATGGGAGGGGGAGTTTTAGAGATGTTGTTGTGCATGAATCACTTTTAAATGCAGCACAGAGGTTCCTGAACCAGATCAATTTCAAGTACGGACAGACAACACAAATACCCCCAAGATAGATGTGGAGGTAGAGTGTGTTGTGGTTGTGACGTAAGAACATCTCATTACCAAGGATTTTAGTGTTGGTGTGTGTCATGATAGAAGGTCATGAAGAACTGGTGGTATCATATAGTTTCTTTTCCCCTCTACACAGACAGGGGATGAGTAAACATAAACATTGGCCATTCCAGGATTAATAAGTAACTGAGTGGGATTCTGCTGGTGAGTGATCATTCCCCACATCAGGGTTACAATGTTTAAACACCAAGCAGGGAAAACACATGGTCCTAGATGTATGTATGTATGTATGTATGTATGTATGTATGTATGTATGTATGTATGTATGTATGTATGTATGTATGTATGTATGTATGTATGTATGTATGTATGTATGTATGTATGTATGTATGTATGTATGTATGTATGTATGTATGTATGTATATATATAGTTAAATATATATACATAAAGCATGACTGATGGAGCATTTTTAGCATAGTACATTATTCAACTAAGAGGAATATGTTTCTGCATGAGGTCAGTTATTTTTTAATTCACTAACATGAATACTGGCTGTAGTTATTTTATGAAAGCATTGTGTAAACGACTTAATAGTAAGGCTCTGATAACAAGCTAGCCTATCTTAGCAGCTCTTACCTTGTGCAGCAACCAAGATCCAAGTTGATCAGGCCAGGATCCTAAAGACATCATACCAGACCTTCACCACTAGGTGGTAGCAAAGGCTAAACATAAACTGTAAATCCCTGAGCTTTGAGTGGGAGTTAAAGCTATCAATCAAGGACTGTTTTTGTTTTTTGTTTATTACAATAAACCTAAAGGCCTACACCAAACAGTGTCTGAAAAGTGGTTTGACAAAAGTGGTTTACATGCTTGTAATTCCAGCGACATACACATTTTGTACATTTGCAGTTTCACTATCCCTGACCAAATCAACTATCCCACCTTACCTTTTACATGTGACCTTTATCTTGACATGCCCCAACCACCACCACCACCACCATCCTGCTGCTGCACCACAGGGGGCCAAGAAGATGCTGGCCCTGGGCATCACGGGCCCCGAGGGCCACGAGATGTGTCGCCCCGAGGCGGTGGAGGCGGAGGCCACCCAAAGGGCCGTCACCATCGCCCACGCCGTCAACTGTCCGCTGTACGTGGTCCACGTGATGAGCAAGTCAGCCGCCAAGGTGGTCTCCAACGCGCGCAGAGACGGTGAGAAGGGGGGCGGGGCCTCCTCCTCCTCCCTGCAGCACTGTCAGGATAAGGAGGCGGAGTCAGTGCCCTTTTTTATGCATTGAATTACTGTTAATTCAACATTCAGGTCTATTGGAAGCACTACTTGTCTGTTCAATTGCGATTAAAGAATCAATAACTTTATTCATCATGTACACATGAAGTATGTACAGTGAAATGAAAGTGGTAACGCTTACGGGATTGTGTAAAATCAATAGTAAAAATACACTTTTTTTGTGCAGTTTAATTGTTCCCTGCCGTCAGCTATTAGTGAGTGAAATGCACTGTGGGTTTATCTGTCTTAAGTTGGCTTCGCCTGCCTCTGTTTGAGCCATGACTTTTCGACCGCTCCCGGTTCATTTCTAACCAATCAGGGCATTTCTGACCAATCAGGGCATCTCTTCCATGATTCCGTGATCCGTCTTGCTTGTTGATCACAGGTGCGTGAAATTTCAACACCTTTCGAAGAAGGGACTTGTTGTGCTTGTTTAGCTTCAAAATCATTCTCTCTTCCCGCTCTTCATGCTCTATCTCTTCAAAACTCTTTAATATTGCCTACAGCGCCTTTTAAGTTTGTTGAGGCACTAATAGGCATTAATAGTCTAAATGTTTTGATAATTGTAATTACAATATTGCAGCACATACTGTTTAATTATAATAATACCATCTCAAGATCCCAGTAAAGGGGGTGCCATGAACAGGCAACACTGAGCTACACTGTCCCCCCCCTCCACAGGGCGCGTGGTGTTTGGGGAGCCCATCGCAGCCGGACTGGGAACAGATGGTACCCACTGCTGGCACAAAGACTGGGCCCACGCGGCCAGGTTTGTCATGGGCCCCCCCCTGAGACCGGACCCCAGCACCCCTGGATACCTCATGGACCTGCTGGCCAAGTAAACATAAACTATACGTATACTGTATATTTATATACAAACATACATAGACATAGAAATGGACTTAGACATACATAGATCAACACAGACATACATAGACAAAGCCATACATAGACATATATTTGGACATTGACCTATACATACACAGACATATACTTAGGTATACATTCATGTAGACCTAGACATATACATATATCAACATAGAAATGATCGAAAACCTACATAGACATACATAAACATATACATGGACATAGACGTATACAAACTTATAAATATACATAGATACAAAGACATAGACAGACAGACATTCATATATCTGAAAAAATAATACATTTATGCCATTATTTATAGCTTTTAATAGCTTAATGCAGCGCTGCTTAATCTGAATCCAGGCGAAAAAAAAAAAATTACTACTGTCTAGAGTTAAAAGGTATGATTCTGTTTAAGGGTTGGGGTGGTATAAGAGTATGTGCCACTTGGAGGTTCACTCATTCAGTCATAGGTAGCTACTATGTTCCTTGTCATGAATTAATCAATGAATTAATGAATGAACGCATAGACTAATTTATTAATCCTATAACTCATTCTGGTGGAGCGGGTTGTCTTGCAGCCGAAAGGTTGCTGGTTCAATCCCCGGCTCCTCCTAGCATAGTGTTGAGGTGTACCTGAGCAAGGCCACCGTAACCCTAACTGCTTCCGACCACCAGGCTGTGGTCTTGCATGGTTGACACCACTGTCTGTGTGTGAATCTGTGTATGAATGGGTGACCAGGATGCACTGGTTTTGAAGCAGTTGAGTGGCCACAGGTTAGTAAAGCACTTAATAAATGCGTTCCATTTAGCGGTCATGCATGTCCACTGTCTCCTCCCCAGTGATGACCTGAGTGTGACGGGGACAGATAACTGCACCTTCAGTGTGTGCCAGAAGGCTCTGGGCAAGGACGACTTCACCAAGATCCCCAACGGAGTGAACGGAGTGGAGGACCGGATGTCTGTCATCTGGGAGAAGGGCGTGGTATGTCCCCTCAAGGCTTTCTGGGTGCTACCGGGGGGATGACTTTAGTAAAGGTGCTCGCACACGGTCCCAACAAACAAACCGACATCACTGACATCGGGCCAGGGTGCCATACCCTTTGGGGTTTGTTTGTTGATGTTGGAGGTTTCTTGTCGGCGAACACTTCAAACAGTTAGCTAACCTTTGCCATGTGAAGTTATGTAGGGTGACCCAGCTGGAGCTGTCCTCAGAAAGGTCCCTGCTCTTATAAAGAATGTTACTATGTTAAACTATGTTACTCGATTTCAAAATGGCAAAGGTTTTAGCTTCCTGATGAACATTCAGTCTCAGTCTCATGTCTATCTGATAGGCTGAGACAGGATCTCTCTATGCAGAGACTTTATACCATAAGAAGGATAAATCATATACAATAGGTTATGAAATATGAATACTATATAGAACTATAAATTCTTTGACACATCATAGTTGACCATTATGCATGTACTGCCCAATGTCCTACTACAGTTTTACCATAATAAGAATTGTATTTCAGAAATCTGGTCATATAAACAAGTAATTCAGGTTTGTGGGATAAGCATTCATATGTACATATACATAGTACTGCAAACATATTTGATGTTTATAAACCATACACACCATGCCTTCAAGCTTTCAAGGTTTACTTAGTTGCATTCAAGATCCGTCCCTCATCAATAACAACCATTTACAGTATGTGGTTGATAATGAACACAGTCTAGTGTTTGCTGAAGAAGGTTTTCGGAAACATTTCCTGCGCTATGGTTGAGATTGCTGACTCACTCAGAATCGCTGAGCCCAGCAGTATAACAAAGCATTTCACATATTTTGTTGTGGGTATGCTACTTCTGACGCATGGCAACCAAAATAGTTTGCTGAGTGCAGCAGAGAGTCAATTTTGATATTTTGAGTTTCACGCTACAGAAATTACCTTGCCATCTAACAACGTCTATCAACTTGGAGTAAAGTGTATAATTTAACCTTTATTTGTTTAAAGTTTTATTGAGCTTGTTTACCTCTTTATATGAGATATGATTACACTTTACACTATGGGTATATTAATTAACCATTTTTCATGCTAGTTGAAAACAGTAATAAGCATCATCACAAGAATAAGGTTAATGTATTAGGGTTAACCCTAACACGACCCCTATTAAATCATTAGTAATTGATTAGTAAACCATTAATTAACTTTTAATTAACTGTTAGCAAATGCTTATTGCGGCATTAAATAATATCTTCTTTTCTTTTGAAAGATTTTTTTTTTTTTTTGAAAGATTATTATATATTTTTTAATGCTTTATTATAGAGTGAGATAGAGAGGAAGGTATGGGAGATAGAGTGGAGGACATGCAGCAAATGACCACGGGCAGGACTCGAACCCGGGTCGCTGCGTTTAGGACTGAGCCTATATGGTACACGCTGTACCCGGTGAGCCACCAGTAATATTAATTTTAAGACCAGTTTTGTAAAGTGTCACAGCTGACAGAAGCAGAAACGTACTAACACTTCAAAACAATACAGGCACATGATATGAACACCTACATTGGCACAGGCCTTGGCTAATCAAGTCTGTTCTTTGTCTTTCCCTCAGCACAGTGGAAAGATGGACGAAAACCGATACGTCGCCGTAACCAGCAGCAACGCGGCCAAAATATTCAACTTCTATCCCCAAAAGGGCCGCATCGCCACGGGTTCTGATGCCGACGTGCTGGTCTGGGACCCCAATTCCACAAGGTTAAAGGACATATCTTTCTTTCATAGACAGTAGGTATGGTACAGGGGACATAGACGCTGCACCTTACTTGTGTTTGGTTATCTTTATTGTTCCATCTGTGCACATGCATACTTCAAATCTTCCGTCAAGTTATGAGTGCCGACGATTTGGCATACATCAGACCACGCTGTGATGGTGCATAACATCTAAAGATGCAATACATTTAGCTCTGGTGTTGTTTGTGTTTAGAGAATAAAGCTCTGCTGTTGTTAATGTTAAGATAATAGAGCTCTAATGTGCTTGATGTAAGGAGAATAGAGCTCTGCTGTTGTTAATGTTAAGAGAATATAGCTCTACTGTTGTTAATGTTAGAATAGAGCTCTGATATTGTTAATGTTAAGAGAATAGAGCCCTGCTGTTGTCATGCTTTAGTTTCTACCCCCTCTCCCCTTCCATTCCCGCCCACACCTGCATTCTCAGCCATCATGAAGCAGCTGAAACAGAGCTAACTTTTAAAGTGCGTCTTGCGAGTGTGGGACATTTACATCCAGCCGTCAGCGTTGTGAGGTTAGAGCGAGCATGGGATTGTTTCATGTCCCGCCACCCCGATAAAAAAGGCCCAGGCACTAACGCTTGTTGGTTTTACCCACAGCAAAACAACATGTCACATGATGACATCACCACCATGTCATTGCTTACATGCAAAGCCTCTTTATAGCCCGGTGCTTACGATGTGGGTAGATAGTCAAGTCTAAAAAAAGGAAGCTAAAGCAGTAATCCCTTTTCATCCTAAAAATGTGTAGGTGTTCTCTATTTTAATATTGGGTACATTGTAATGCAGCACAGAGCTGAAGTGCTGAGACATCAGGATGTTGCTGTTAAGAAAGACGTTTTATGTCGAGGTATTAACTTCACTTACATTATGCAGTTTGTTTTATTAACTTTATTGGATGTTTCAATGGGGTTGCTGGCGATGTAGGCCGACTTAGCATGCCTAAGACAGCATACATCGACTTTAAAACCAAAACATAACGAATGCATCCAAGTGGTTTTACACACGCACGCACGCACGCGCGCACGCACGCACGCGCGCACGCCTAGCGTTTGCATGCAATATGCTAGTGTACCATATTCTTTATCCATATCCAATCATTTCACACACACAGACACACCCACATCATGTTTGCATGCAAGGAGCTACTGTGCAGCAGCCCTTACATAACCCATAGTGGCTGATAGGTACAAGGTGAGTGTGTTTTGTTTGTGCGCACATGCTTGTGTGTTGGTGTGCACACATTTATGTGTGTGTGTGCACATGCGTGCGTGCGTGCATGCATTCGCATGCATGTGTGTGGGTGTGCACGTGCGTACCTACCTGCCTCGCACTGTTTGTCAGCATGCAAAAGAAAAAAACCACATGCCTTCTGTCGTCCAGGGCCGACAGCTCATTAACGTTTATGTCGGCTAATCATCTGTGGATCAGCGCAGCCAATGTGCCCTGGTTGTTGCCGCTGTCGCAACCTGCGAGGGACAGGAATGAATCCTGGTGGTTAGATAAGCAGACTCTCCCTGTGCTCTCCAGCCTCTTTAAGATCATCCTTCTATTGTCTTCTGAAGCTAAGGGGAAATATGCAGGGCAATCGAGGGCTATTAGTTTGGTATGGTGGGCTTTATAGTACTGTATCATGCCCGCAATGGGAAGTGTGTTTCTGTTCAGTGGTTTTAATGCTGCGAAGTGAAAGGATTTATATTGTCCTGTCCCATATTTATTGTCCTGAAATGTACTCGTATGTCTTAAGGTGAAGTATTTTCTTTACATAAGATTTATACTGTTTGGAAGATACTTGCCTGGCATTATTACTGATCTAACTGGGCACTTCCCCATCAAATATACTACAATAAGCATCATTGGATGGCATGGAGGAAGCTATAATATAAAGCTTTGTTAGCCTTCCAGCCAAGTGTGCAGCTCGCATGCACATCCCTAAACAATGCATGATGAAAGTTTCAGCCTTGCATTGTTCTACTAATAATAATTAATGCATTTATAAAGTGCTTTACATAGTGAGTGTCTGTATGTGTGTGTGTGAGAGGGGGGGGGGGATATGCCACCTCATCCACAAATGTGTCGAGCAGCAGCCAGAATGCTTTCATACTGGATGGGTGAGGAATGATGCAATCTAATGAAAGACCAGGGGACGTTTAGGAAGCCAATGTGGGACCGGATTCAGGTTGGCATTTTGGCCAGGACACCGGGGGAAGCAGCCCCTCTTGAGATGAGTACCACAGAGCTTCAGTGACCACAGGAGTCAGGACCTCTTATTCAAAAAGCCCTACTCTTGGACATGACAAAGGTCCATCTCCATCTTGAGGTATTGGGGATATAACATAGGTCAGAGGGATGAGCACCCCCCCCCCCCCCCCCATTGGCCTTCCAACACACCTACTAGCACCTTCTCGGTCTCCCAGCCAGCCCTTCCTCACCTCCAATGAATCAAGCTTAAGTTTAACACGGGGAACGCCGGACTGAAACCATCCGAGCCACGTTGTCCTCCTTCCCCACTCTGATCTTATTGTGTCTGGATGTTCCCTCGAACCACAGGACGATCTCGGCCAGCACGCACCACCAGGCGGTGGACTACAACATCTTCGAGGGCATGGTGTGCCACGGCGTGCCGGTGGTCACCATCTCCCGGGGGAAGGTGGTGTACGAGCGTGGGGAGCTGGCGGTGAAGGCCGGGGCGGGCCGCTTCATCCCGCGGCCGCCGTTCTCCGAGTTTGTCTACAAGCGCGTGAGGCAGAGGGAGCAGGTGGGATCCTTCTGTCTCTCTTCTGTCCCTCCACACCACACCATAACATATTCCCCTTTCAGGGCACAGAGAGCAGAGCCCTTTTTAACCACAGTCATGATTTTTCTCTTCAGAAAGATGGAACAGTATTAAATATGACGTCACGGGGAGAATGGTGCAGCAGCTTTTACAGACCATAACTATTGTTACGGTGACCTACATGCAAACTGAAATGTATTTTCTGTGTGTTGGACAGGTGTGTCAGCCTACAGCTGTGGTCAGAGAGCCATACCAGGGCAAAGTCATATCGTTGTGAGCCAGTGACCTACATCGGACCAGCGCACTCAAGAGTCACGCCTCTTTTGTTGACGTCTGTTGCCAATATGACTCCAGTTTATGACGCAGCTGTATTTAATTCACCCGATGAAAGAACAGATAGGGGATGTTAGTTCCTCACTGCTTGAGCTAATCCTTGCCATGGTTACTGCACTTCTGGGAGGCAGGGCTTCTTTCCAGGGTATCTAAACAAATTATATTTTGTGGCTAAAGATTACAATTGTATTTTCTTGAAATTAAACTACTAATCAAACATGGTAAAGTGAATTAATGTGATTATGAACTTGAATATGACAATTACAAAAATGCCTTGAATGTTTTTATTTTGTGTATTGTAAAAGAAAAACCAAAGAGCTTTGTTTGTGTATGACGTCATTCCTCTTTCACCCCTTTATATATTTACTTGCATATTCACATTAACATTTCTATGCCCATGTAAGGAGGCTGCATGCCTGCTATGGTAAAACAACCTAGCCATGCTGTTACATGACACACATAGTGGCCTCCTATTGGGTAGGATTGCTGGCGTTGTGATTTGCCACAGGGCTGTTTGAGACATAATGTGAGTTTATCAGGTTGCCACACGGGTCAGTGGCAATATGTGAGTCACAAATGGTGCACTCATTCAAGCACTGGGCCACTTCCTCTCTCATGCAGCATTTTGTGGTTTGATGTGGTTCATTGAATGGGGGGCATCCTGTATTTAAATGGTCTAAAATCATTGCTTAATCTTTATTTACTGATTATTACATTTTATGTGGAGAAAATAATAATCAAAAAGATCAATCATATTCTGACTTATCCGAGTATCAAACTGTATCCATACAAGATCTGTTGAATGATCGATGAGCATCGATGTACAGGGCAGTACTTATTGGACTCCGAAGGAGTGCCAGAAGAGAAGCTGCTCACAGCCCATGTAAAGGGACATCTGTCTCGTGTTATGTAAGCGAGACAGTTATCTTTGTGTGGAGCTAACTGATAAAGCTCTCTGAGCACCGGCCCCTCAGTACAGAGTGCTTGGTGATTATGGGGAGATGTTACTAACTCAGATCAAATGCAGGAAACAAACGCAGACACGAAAAAAACGCTGCAAGTTAACAAAAACTGCTTTCATTAAAAAATATCAAAAATGAACATGGTGAGGAGAAAAACAGAGTGGATTTAGCTTTACAATCTGTAGATCATATGTATGGATCAATTATGGTAAATTGAAGATCAACATTTAGTAGCTTGTTGTTGGTAATGCTTGTCTTTAGAAGTAGAGCAGATTCACACTTCTGGCTCGCACTTCTGGCTACAGATAGCATATCGTGATCTTTCACTTCTGCATATTATTTACAATCCATTACCTTTTGTGGTGTTGGAACACGGCGGACACAACAGCAGCTGCAGTCAGAAAACAGTTGAAAGCAAACAGTGTGTTTCCAGTCCAGTATCTAGTTACTGTATAATGGCACAACTAAAGCCCCAACAACATGTTATTACAGACATATCTGTCTTACAATAACCTTTGTACAAATTTCCATGAATGAATCATAATCACATACAATGGATATTTCCATTTCCTTTAATACCTTGTTTGATCTTGTCTACAATATGACAAAAAAATATTCAGGCGTATTGAGTCATAGTTCAGTAGGGAAGCTTATTGCTTCTATTTTAAAGTGGAAAATATAACAGATAATATTATTTCATACTTTTAATAGCCCTGCATTTTTTGTACTTTCAACTTCAACGATGTCAACAACATCAACAATAATTATTATTATAGTCTACAAACACCATTACAAGTCAATATGAATATGTACATAATATAATTATTTGAAATAACTTATCAGTCAATTTAGTACAAAATCCTTATGCGATCCATTTGGCTTTGGCCCGAAGATCAGTGGACACCAGAAATGTAACTAAGGGAAAAAAGAAAACAAAATGTTAACAATCATTTTATTAATCTATCCCAATCACACACGTGCCACATGATATGTTTCAGGCAAACCTTGAAAATGAACGATCCCAACGTGACGTCATCATCGATTCTCTTAGTTTTATGTCTCTTCCTCAGGATCTTTGCATGAAGGTACTTCACCCTCGCCTCTGAGGATTCGGTGAAGAATTGCTCGCAGATAAGAAGCCGAAGCTGCATGAGCTTGGAAGCCATGGCGGCCATGATGAGCAGGATGAGCAGAATGAAAGCCAGCGGGGCGATGGAGCTGTAGAACAGCAGCTTAGGCTGAGGAAGGCACTCCTTCTCAAACAAGGTCATGTTGTACGAGAAATCGTACGTTTGCTGCCCTTCATTGGTCCATAAACCGACAAGCGTTTGGATTTCCTATGAGATCAAAGCAAAAATTGTTTTTTAGCCACTATTCCTCTGGCTCAGGAGACTCAGAACAATTAATCAAAGATGCGATATCAGTGATACTTACTGTGTATTTCATTATCAGTGGCACTTTAATTGGCTCCAACTCTGCCAAGTGTGTGGTTATGATCTTCACAAAACAGTACATTAACGCATCGATACCCAAAAACAAGACCCACAACATGAAATGGGAAAAAACCGGGATGCCATACTTCACCATGGCTCGCCCCTCCGACTTGGTGAAATGTAGGGCGGGGATGCAAATATACTTCCTCTCCTCCTGTGGCGTGAGAGGCAGCACGTGAGGCCTTCCCTCTGCCTTCTCCCTGGCGTCAAACGCCACAAATTTGGGGCTGATGAACTTGTTCTTGTACCTCACGCTGTCGCGGTACTTTTTCACGTGCAGCGCGATTAGGAACAAGAGCAAGAGGAAGCTGACAGCGGGTAGCACCTGGTGCATCACCGACCTCATGGTGTGCACCACGGCCAGCGCCCTGGTCACCGTCTGGTTGAGATTGTGCCTGGCATCTGCCAGCTTCTCCGTGAACCTCGTGCTGTCCGCCTTGGCGGAAACCTTCAAGTCAGCGTCAAACTCGATCAGCCCGTTATCCATCTCGAATACCTGCTTGAATATCTTATGAACCCATCTCAGCATTTTGATGTAGTTGTCCAGCGGTGCCAAGGAGACGGACAACGTCTTGGCCTTGAGGTTGCATAACATGCTCCTGGCCAAGCCAGTGAGGTTCTCCATGGTGTTGTGGATGATTCGGAGCACGACGAAACTGATGCCGGTCATGAGAAGCAGCTTACGACTCTGCTTCATGAAGCAGGAGATGACAAACAGTATTCCCATGCATCGCACTCTTCTAGAGAGGCAGAAAGCGACATTGATCAGAGTGCAGAAGCAGCCGGCCATGCAGCAGGCTACGACCGCTTCGTAGCCTCGCATGAAGAGGAGGTACAGGAGGAGCAGGGAGCCCAGGAGCAAGCTCAGAAGGCTGCAGGTGATTACAAGAATGGCTCCTCTCCGAAGGTCGTCCATTCTGCCAGTAACGTAAACTTCTGTCACAACCCCGCCCACGTTGGAAAAGCATTGCAGTGCGGAGAAGGCCATCACTCTTTGCGTCAATCATTCAAATGAATGTTCAATTGTTGAATCATTCGACCACTCCTGGCTAAAGGATGGTAGTGAATGTGTGACTTTGTGGAATGAAGACCATGTATGAAGAACAGCCGTGTGTCCTGTGCTGCCTCTACTTATACATGAATGGAAGAGGAACTATTGCCCAAACTCAACCCCAAGACATTGCTCACTTCCCATTTGTCTTGAGTTCCGTAAGTGCTCTTCCTGTTGTCTACAGTCTTTTTCTATTTCTCTCGTTCGTTCATTCTTTATTTATCTGTGGCGTCTTTATGTGCGTGAACTAGTGTTCGTGTTGATGTCAGCCAACACACAGCGTCAGTGTAATATCCATTTTTTATTTTAATTTGAAAAATAACTTACATAAATCTCTGTACTCAACCATACTTTACCAAGACATAGCCTTGGCATTAACACATTGCACCAAAGGAAGAAAAAGAAAAGGCATTGGAAAGGATAAATAGCATATGTCTTTGTCATCATTTGAGGCATTATTTCTGTTCCAAAAGACTGCTGATCTATTTGTGATAGCTTTTTTTTATTTAAACCCTGACATCTATAGTTATGTACAATGGAAATCAAAATATATAGCTTGTTACAGCAAATAAGCTTTCAATGGACATCAAAACGTAGGAGCTTAATATGGAAAAGGAATAATGCCTCAATTAAATTTCATTCAGACATACTGCAACTTTAATATTTATAAACTTCCCAGACATGAGAAGCACTTATAATTACTAAAAATATAAAATAAAATAAAAATGGACTGGTCTTGGCCATTAAATAAACTAACAAAAATATAGTAAAATTAATTTCATTTTCATAAACAAGGAAAAAATGTGTGGCAATATCCCTTGTTACTCGAACTTGTCATTAGCTCATCTTTACCAACAGTGCCTGAAAAAAATTATCAACATCCATCTCTTTTCATGTTTGCTGTCTCTGGATTCGATGTAGACCTCTTGTTTTTATAAATACAGATAATTTTTGCATGTTAGTCAACAATACTGAAATAAAATACACTTGCAATCACAACTGTGTCATCAACCTCTGTTAAATATAAAATATTTTCCATGTCAAAAACGAAATAAAATATGATCATAGGGGTGGAATGTTTTGATAAAACGTTGACAATTGGTCAGTTAAGCCCAATAACTAATTTGTTGTAGAATTCAATTTTAGGTGAGGGGGGAGGAAAGTAATGGAGTTGACATGCACTGTACAAGAAACTGCAAAAAGTCCAAATATCATCTTTATCAAAACATGCTGAGTTACTGTAAGGTGTGCCCAAGCCATGTTGCAGAAGAACCTTTTCAACATGCTTGTCAAACAAATCAAATCCCAAATGAAATAAATACTGAAAGAATACAGAACTGTAAAATAAACAACAGTCCCTCAGATCTGGCAATATCAGGGGATCGAACAATTGTAGCGATGAATCGTACGATGGTAAGTACCCTGGGATAGAGGTGAAAAGAAACTAATAGAAACAATGTACAATTTGCACATAATGTTTATCTTTATAAGGCGTGTGCCTTTTACAATGAAATAAATAGTTTACATTTATCTTCATCACTTTTTGTCACATAAACATATTTGTTAAATAAAATAAAACCTTAAACTTGTCCTTATCTGGGCATCTGCAAAATGCAGACTGTGTTGTGGACCAAAAAATGATAAAGAGTTTGTCTTTTTTTTTTATCACGCTGTTGCATTCACTCCCCTTGAAAACCATGCACTAGTGAATTTACCATAAAAAATTATATAAATTGTTGAAAATGGCTGATCGGTTGTATTTGTTTTTTCTCTATTTTTTTGCAAGTTGCAGCCTCAAGAAAATAATTGTTAATTTTTTTAGATTCAGCTAACTTTTTGTCCATGCAAAAAAACAAAAACAAAAAAATAACTAAAATTTAACTAATTTAAATGTCGTACAATATATGAACTGAGAGAGAAATATGTTTTCTTTCTATCTTTCCGTTCTTCTTGGGGGGCCTCATGGGAGCCATGCCAGTCTTAACACATTGGCTTTGACTTGAAGTCTTTCCGGAATATTCCAATGTGGCTAGCCTAGACCTGTAGCATTATGGGGGCTCTCGGTGGGTTTGGGCTGGGTCATACAGGCAGACGCAATTCCTCCCCCGGTAGTAGACTCCCAAACCCCATTCTACTACACAGCTAGGCCACACCAAGCTTCCGGCGAGGGACTTTTTAACCCCCCTTCAGATGCAAGTACATTGACATAAAACAAGGAAACAGTGAAAAAAGCTAAATAAATAAAAAATTCAAAGCAAAAAATATGATTGATTTATGTTGGTATTCTTTTTTGTGTACATTTTTTTCATTCAAAAGAAAGAAAAAAAAAAAGAGGGCTCCTGCAGAACAGTTTGTGTGGTTCCCAGGACTGAACCCACTGCTCGCCCTCCCCCCACCGCCCCACCCCGCCCCCCCACCCCGCCCATCCCTCATGGCTTGGAACTGGATGAAAACCCGGAACCTGGCGGATTCCTCGTGCTAAGGAGTTCATTCCGGCTTCCTCCAAAAAACCCACGACGGCCACCTGGCGAGTCTGGCCCCCAGGCGGCGCGTTGCCCTGGGCCCTGTCGTGTGCGCGACCTCTTTAATTATTATTTTTTTGCTCAAAACAAAGGGTCATGTTCACACCCCTAGCAACAGGCTCAGAAGACACAACATCAAGCATGCAGTGTAACCGGGGGGCGAGACGCGGCCTGTACTTCAACACTGGCTGCTACAACAACGCTACCAGTCCGCTCACTGCTATGACCGCGAGAAACTGTCCAGTGACGATTGAGACGCTCTCCTCGTTAGGGGGGCCAGTGTAGGGTCCACCAATGAGGAAGGGGGAAAGAGCTTGAACCAGCCAATCACCATGTTGGACAGGTCCAGCTCGTCTAACAGTATCTGAACCGCTCCCATGAAGGATTTATGGTCCATGCGTCCATAGTCCCCCCATACGATGATCTGGAAGAGGAAGAGGAAGAAGAGGAAAGAAAAGAGTGCCATCAGAACCACCTCATCAACTCAGATCGTCTTCAGGGTACGATACAGGAGGGTTTCATTACTTCAAAAGATAAGTCAACACGTCGTACCTGTAAAACCTTGCCTCCCGGACTCTCTTCAAACGGCAGTTGCTGCTGGTAAAGAGGGTCCAAGGTTTTTCTTGCTACTTTTGTTTTCTTTTTGGCTATGCAGGCTCCATTTTCCAAAAGGTAGACCTTTACATATGGTGCTGTAGAGGACAGAGAAGGGAGAGGAGAAAACAGTCAGGACTTTTCCACCTCAACAGGATTGGATTTTGTCTCCCCTTTAAAATGTCCCATTTCTAAGGGACTTGCCCCTTGCTGATCCCAACATGTAGTAAACACATCACAAAGGAATAGATTCAGACTAAAGGGTTTCGGAGCTGAGGATGGCAGTTTGAGAGCTGAATGTACCTGGCAGTGCCTTGGAACCTGGTTTTCCCACAAGGCCACGGGCTCTTATAACCTCCACCTCCAGAGCTCCCTTCTTGTCCACCATACCGATCTGGATGTCACCTGAACACCCAAGAGTACACAAACGATAAGCATGGTACTTAACAAACTAATGTACACCGGACCTTTCATTTCTACCAACCCGACATCCTAATGCATTTTGATAGAAAAATGTAGAATTTAAACGGAAGCATTAGCTTGTCTTTGTTACTCAACACCTTAGTTATGCCCATAGACTTAATGTGCTTTATTAATGAGCTTTTTCTCTTAAAAGGTCTGATTGGCCGCTGGACTCACCCATGGGAGGCGTGGCCAACGTCTGTCGTCCAACCAGCTGGGCGGGTCCGAGACCATCCAGGAAGTCGCTGAACTGGGCATCTGAGGACAGCCTCACCCCGGGAAAGATGAGACTATACGACCACACAAGGTAACAGATACAAAAGTTAGAGACCAAGGCTGAGAGGTACCACCTGCTAGTCCAAATGGGTGTAGCTATCCTAAAAAGGTTTTAACTAACAAAGAGGTTAAAGGTACTGAAGGAAAGATAAAGGAGCTACTATTTTAGTTTCATTTTTTAAATATGACATGGCCCGTCAGCTATTAGTGAGGGAAATGCTCTGTGAGAATATCTTTGCAGTTGACTGCACTTGCCTAGTAATGCACTCGCTCAGTAATGGCCAATCAGGGAAGAGATGCCCTGATTGGCTCTGCACTTCTGCACTTTCCTGCTCTCTCCTCTCACTCTTTAAAACTCTTGAATCTCAACTAAAGCAGCCTTCTCGGGGCAGTGTGGCATGCAGGATGGACCGGGCCACACTTACTTTCCCTCAGAGCTGTAGCTGTTCATGCTGCCGTCGTTGGACTCCCTGCTGGCCTGCCGGGTCATCCTGCTCCGCATCTCCACGGCCAGGCCCGTCTCTGTGCTACGCTGGATGGTGCTGCGCAACTTCTTTCCTCCTGCTTCTGAGCGAGAGACCACGACAGAAAGAGAGAGAGGGAGAGATCATCAACAAGGGAGCCTCCTCGACAAAGGAGCTTTGCGACCGTGTATTGACAGGCGATTGCGGTTTGCTTTCGGCATGAGCCTTTCTGCCTCAAGTCTTGTTGAAAAAACCAGCAGCAGAAAAATAAACCAAGTTCCCAGAGGAAACAATAAGTAGTCGACAATACGTAGACTACATCATCTATGCATCGTATGCATTTGAACCCCTATGCAGGTGCCTCAGATCTCCAGTACATGTAGGACAGCACGCGGTGTGCAGCCCCCATACAGTGGTGTGTCCGGCTGCCCCCGGCCTGATCCATGACGATGGCTCACCCCCCGTTATGAGGGCTGTTTCATGAGCAGTTCTGCAACAACCACGGCAAACAATTTCCCCCAAACTAACCTGCTTACCTTACTGCAATCATTCCTATTACTTTTCCATTGAAAGATTCCATTATACAGGGAATTTTCGTGAAGGTCTTGGATACATGACAGCAGGAGGAAGAGGAAGTGAGTGACTAGTATAGAGGACATCACAACACACAGACTGTGCAGCCTGAGCTATTCAACAGTACTATTCCGCCCCCTCTCCTTTTTTCACATCCTAACATCTACAATAGGAACCAGGGTCACAGAGTTCCACGTGACGCCTGTAGCAACCTTTGTCAGACACAGAGCTCGCCAACCAATCGGTGGCCAGCTCTGTTGTAATCAATGAATGATGAGGAGAGAGGGAGAAAAAAAAAAACGGATACAGGTACGCATCTCCGCATCGACGCAAACAGGCCAGTGTCTGGAAATGGGGATCAGTGGTCAAACATGACACCGTCATGTGTGAAACCAAAGTAGGATATATAATATATCTCACTTTCAATTGTAACCTATATCTTAATTTGCAGCAATAACAAATGCCGCTAATAAACAGGGTTAGAAAGGCTCTCATCAAGAGGCCGTCCAAACAACAAAAGCTGCAGCCATGGCTCCAACAATAGCCCATGTAATCAAGTCTGCACAAGGTGGTTACTGCGTACACACCTGCAAACACACACACACACACACACAGACACACACAGACACACACACACGCGCGCGCACACACACACACACACACACACACACACACACACACACACACACACACACACACACACACACACACACACACACACACACACACACACACACACACACACACACACACACACAAACACATCTGCACAGAACATGCATCTCTATTTTAGCCCTCCATCACCTTCTCCAGGCCATCACTGCATCTCTCTCTCCCCTTCTCCACTCTCCCCTCCTCATCACCACCACCAACCAAACCCCCCCCCCCCCCAACAGAAAGAGCATCCATGCCTCTCTCTTCGGCCCTTGTCGCATACGCCCTATCGCCCTGGTGACCCAGATGGGCCGGATGGGGGGGGTTGGGGTCGGGCCAGCATTGTCCGGTCACCGCGCCTCTTACCTTCGTCCTCCTCGTCGAAGGAGTTCATGCAGGGGAAGTAGACGGCCAGCGCCTCGAACGACGCCGACAGGCTGAGCTTGCTCTGGGAGCGCTGGATGCGGACCCCCGGAGTGGTGGCGGCATCATGCCCCTGTCTGCCCATGGTGCTACGCTACTCGCCGTTCCTCGCAAAAACGCGGTGGATAAAAACAAACGAATGCTACGCTTCTCGTCAAGTGAGTGCTCGTTCTGGTCTTCTGTCAAGATCGATGGAGGGTTGAAGATCGCTTGGTGTGTCGTCCCGGTTGAGTGGACGCTGGTTTGGTCGGATTTGCGTAGATGTCTGCTCCTCTGTGATGGGCTGTCCTATCAGCCGTAGACTGATGGTCTACTGTGTGTTGCTTCTGAGGAGTGATGCTTCGCTAGCCGTGTCTCAGAGTGGTCTGATGTGTGCCTGATGCCTTCGCAGCTCCTCTCCTCTTCTAGCACTGCGCAGGAGGAGGGGACGGGAGGGGAGGGGAGGGGAGGAGGGAGGCAGGGGGAGGGGTAGGGGAGAGAGAGAGAGAGAGAGAGAGAGAGAGAGAGAGAGAGAGAGAGAGCGAGCACTGCATGCCTCTCCACCAATCAGAGGGGCAGGCTGCAGAGGCGAAGCTCCTTCTCCAGACGAAGGAGCGCTCTACCCAGAGATACATCTCTCTCTCTCTCTTTTTCTCTCTCTTTCCCTGAGCTTTTCTGCTGCCCCCATTTATGTATGTTTTGGAAAATGTACGCAATTTTCTCTGCAATTCACCCTGCAATTCGCCCGTCTTCTGTGTCAGCGTCTCTTCTCTAGTTTCTTTCGATTTTTTCCTCTCCCATCTTTCCATCAATTCCAATCTGCCTCTCCCTTCACCTCAGCAGCTTACAGAGAGGCCTCTGGAAGCAGGCTGCCACTATATATGCCAACACTGCGTCCGGCTCCTCTGCTGCTATTCCGAGGTGCAGGTTGGCAATCACATGCTGGCAACTCTCAGTCCACGTGAGGCAACCGACCCCTCCAGCCAGATCCATCCTTAATGTCCCTGCCTGGTGCCTTAGAATAGGAGTAACACAACACACCTTTGAGAGAGGCCTTTGAGCAGATGGTGAGAATGGGAAATCAGACCCATTATCTTTCAGTAAATGTAGGCTTTGCTAATGAATCGCAATGAGTCCTACCTTTGAGAGTTCGGAAGGATAAAAATCTCTTTGTTTGAATCTGTTTAAATCTTTTTAAACACAACCCTTTCTATGCCTCTAATGCAAACAGTAATGTTAGGTAACAGTATGGGCAGAAAGTGCAAAACAGTAACGCAGAGGGGATGAAAAATGTCTCCTATTAACTCACAGATGGTCGCGGACAATTCATTCGTAAAAGGCAATGCAAGCAAGCTCACGGCAATAAACTAAACTGCAGACTTTTAAGTCTCAAGTCAGAGGATGAGAAACAGGCTTGAAAATTCCAATGTTTTGACACTTATTGGAGCATTTTAGCACTGACAGGCTGGCAGATTTGTCTTCCAACGGGCCAATTATGGTGTTATGTACCATCATAAATTCAACACCCTCCCTTGTGCTCCCTCTGTTTAAACCTCATTTCTAGAAGCTAACCTACTTCCTACTTCTTACTCTCTGTCTGTAAAACACTGACTTTCATCTAGGTCAGTCAAAACACCCAGAATCAGTTCAAAGAGGATATGGCAAAATGGATGTGTTGAGTTGATCATGAGAAGTCTCTGAACCACCATTATCATGACTCATGATCATTTTGACTATTAAACCCAATAATTCAAAACCTTTTATCTCCATAAAAGGATGTACACATTGAGGAATGTTTAAGCTAGCACACACACACACACACACACACACACACACACACACACACACACACACACACACACACACACACACACACACACACACACACACACACACACAGACACACAGACACACACACACACACACACACACACACACACACAAACACACACTCACACACACACACACACACACACACACACACGCATGTTCCTTTCTTTTACGAGAGAGATGGAATATAAAGGAGTGAACGTTATCTACAGCTCTCCATATTTGTAGAGAATTTATTGTATCGTTTATAGTTCCACCACTGCACATTTTCACCTTCTTTCTTAAATGTATTGCAGAGGACATTTTCAACATCTCAAAACAATTTCTGAGGGATAGGAAGTCACACTTTCTTTTCACAGAAAGCCGTGGAACTGGAAGAATGTACCTGCAATGTCTCTCGCGTTTTGCGATAGACTGCAAGAGTTACACGATGAACAGAATGGATGGCAGGGAGCATTGGTACAGAGGAAAGGTTAATTACAGTTTTTTTCAATTGCTTGAACACTATAGACACATGCTTAGACCAAAGCAACACAACTTGAAGTTTTTGTTTCTATACCTTAAACACATGTAAGCATTCCTTAAACAAAAGGGCTGCTTTGCACTTTAGTTGCAATGGTGCAACACACTTGCTCCTTTCTGCAACACACTTGCTCTTGCACACTGCACAGTATTTCATACATAAGACACTTAATTCATAAATGAAGTCTCATTGTACCATTGGGAAAACACATCTATTCAAAATCCTAAACACATTGGTTAATTGAGAATACTTTCTTACACACACCTTAAAACACTTTCTTCCAAAACTGAACACCAATCAGCCAGCTGCAAAAAGGCCTCAGTTAAGCCATTTTGAGAACTTGCAAGCATGGATGCAGCAAGAGCAAGAGGCAGAGGTAGAGGAGGAAGAGGAGGACAGAGACATAGAGGAGGACGTGGTGGAAGAGGCCGTGCACGGAACATTATCTCCGATGACATAAGAGCAACTTTGGTGGACCATGTCATACTGTAAACCATGGCCTGCCTATGAGGGAAGCTGGGCAGAGAGTCCACCCTAATCTAAGCCGTTTCACAGTTTCATCCATAATAAGGACATTCCGACTGGAAGACAGGTATGTCTTCAACTCTCCACTTTCTACTCTACTCAGACTGTATCTAGAGTATTTGCAGTACTGTACCATATCACATGTACTGTATTGCAGGGTGGCTAATGCTCCTTTTTGAACGAAAGTGGTAGTTTTGTGGTTACTTACATTGAGATGTTTCAGTACTTTCTATGGTATAGACAGTAAAGTACATTATATAAAAAAGAAGCAAACCAATACAGTAACATTTCGTGGTTGCTTTTTTCTATAGAATGACTAGAAGACCTTCTGGGGGCGGACGCCAACGCCTGTTCACCCAACAGCAGAAACTTGCCATTGTGGACCTGGTCCGAGCAAACAATGCAATCCGTCTCAACCAGAACCAGCTACAGCAACAAATACTTGCAGATAGAGATGTATTCAATAACATAAAGCGAGTGAGCATTTCCACTATCAGACGCATCTTGGTAAAGCACCAAATTACCATGAAGCCATTGTACAGGGTCCCATTTGAGAGAAACAGTGTCAGGGTCAAAGGACTTCGACGTGAATATGTACAGGTAAGTGTTATTTTCGGCTTGGAGATGGTGCGTATATGACCGCCAACCTCATGCTCGCATGCCTCTTCTGCAGGCAATGGAACAGGCCTGCGGAGACATCAACATAGGGTCAATGCTTGGATGGATTTGGCACACAAGGCAATATTTTCCCCGAAGCTTAGCGGAAGATAATATTGCTTGTGATGTTGATGAGATCCTATGGCCAGACCCCAACAGACGGCAGGGTCCATAAGCCCACCCATGCACAATTGCCATGTTTTTCTGTGTTCACAGTACAATAGGGTTTATTTATTTATTTATTTTTGCTCAAACTGTATTTACTGCACTGTAATGTACAGTCCTGCAATGTACAGTATTTAGTATTTCTTTTGGTTGTGGTGAAAACGTGCCCTCTGTGGAACTGAATAAAAACAGTGAACATGAAAGACAGCAGTGTTTTATATAAAGTAGACCAGTGTGTTGCTGCTGATCTGAAAGTGTATTCATATGATGTAAGTGTGTTTCATTTTGACATCAGAGTGCCCTTTTTACAAAGAATTGTTAGGTTTCGATAGCCGAGTTTCAATTTGACATAGATGTGAATGGTTTATTTCCCAGTGTTGTTGTCTTATTTGCTTGTGTGTTGAGTTTTGACACAATGAGCCAAATTTTGCAAAACGTGTTCAAGCAATTGAAAAAAACTGTAAACCACTTTCAATGTTGTACACATTATCGGTACAAAGGAGAACAGATGGAGCAAAACCTGAAGTAGATTAATTTCAGACCACATGAAATCTTGGAGTATAAAGGAGGTGGAGAAGACAATAACAAGTATAGCTTGTTGAACTCAAACTCTTAAGAGGAACAGGAAAGAAAGAAGAACTGAATCTGAAAAACGTTTCCCTTTTCTCTGAAAAGCTTTTCTGTAAACTCTGTTCACCCCACTACTACTACTGGTAATTACAAAAATAGAATGAAAACAGACTGCGAGATGGCAGCAGTCCAGTAAATCATCCTTTTGTTTAGGATTTGGTAGATTAAGAAATGTGTTCATCTATCTGCCCACAAAAAAAGACCTAGCATGTGTATGAAATATTCAATGTAAAAAATAGGTTATTATCGTATTTGTTATATTATAATCATCTGGAAACTGAACATCCATGAATCAGCCAGTGCCTCTGCAGACTGGCTCCGGGCACCTGTCCCAAGGATATTGTGTTTGAACACACTGAAAACATTCAGCGTTGAGCCGTTCCAGTGATGTTATGACAGGGGAGGCAGGATAGTTGGGGAGATAGGGGTTAAAAAGCATCGACTTGTGGTGCACAGAGAACGGTTTGATGACATTATGAATTGACCAATAGCAGTATGTGCCGATTTCATGTATTCCAAAGATGTCAGGCCAACCAACAAATACAACTAAATCAATAAATGAATATATTAAAAACATGATCAGTTGTCATCTAGTCAAACCCCATCTCTCTTTTGCTACTGTGTTTCCCCCTTTACCTCATCAAATCTCATGAACACAGGATGTGTTCATCAGTTTCAGGATGTCGTGGATGAGATTCTATCCCCTTTAATCAGGTAAAGCAGCTCATTCTCTATCATAGAGAAAAATGCAAGGCCTTTTGTGAGCCATTGGTGTCCCGGAAGTCTCAACAATGTAGCATGATGACTCTACAGCCCAGTTATGGCAAACCTGCGAGAAAAATAATACCAGCGTAGACAAACACATATATACGCTCTGACACAAAGACTCTGGTCTGGAACAATGACACACACACTCACACACACACTCAGACCACCCAGAGCCCACATACTAATACACACAGTGCACACACACACTCATAGACCAGAACAATGATGGGGAGCCAATGACGGCCTCTTTCAAAAAGGGGGCACAGGAATCTAAAGAATCCACCCTCA
>NC_079422.1:13549030-13579030 GCF_026213295.1 Gadus chalcogrammus
CTCAGTGTGCTTCCACTCAGGTTTAGCAAAACAGTGCAACAACTTGACCTGGTCTCTAGAGACAGCAATAAGCGTTGTTTTACTCTGTAATTTTCATTTTTTAGAGACGGAGAGAAAGAGAGGGAGGATGGATGAAAAAAGGTCAGGTCATAGAAAAAATAACTGAGCAAGGGAACAGAGAATGAGGAGAATCCGTAGAAAGACAGAACGAGGTCTAGAACTAGGGCTAGAGAGAGCGCACGCGCGCGTGAGAGAGAGACAGCGAGGGAGAGAGAGACATAGAGAGAGAGACAGAGAGAGAGACAGCGAGGGAGAGAAAGAGACAGAGAGAGAGTCAGCGAGGGAGAGAGTGAGACTGAGAGAGAGCGATGGCGAGAAATAGGGCAAAAGGGCAAAAGAGGGAGAGAGGCAGAATAGAAGGAAGATGAGGATTAGGGAGTGAGGAAGAATATAAGGTGACACACACGGGGGGGCAGCGTTCCTTCCCAGCATGCATCAGCCTTGGAGCTGTGCATCTGGCCCAGCCCCCAAGGATATTAATTAGCAGACTGAAGCGTGGCGCCGGCTCAACACGCACAAGATGGATTACCTCGGCCGCTAGCTCAAAGTTCAGCTATTTCACCACATACTGACTCTGGGGAATGAGGAGGGCCCGATCCATATCAGTATCACATGTGTAGGAGGACAGTAAGGTAAGGGGAGAGGGGCTGGCTGGGTTTGAGGTTCTGTGTTTGTGTATCTGCTGCACTGGAAGCTTTTTGGGGGATGGTTCCTCTTTCGTCAAAAAAAAGCCTGAATAAAGTCATTTCGGGCTCACAGAGCAAACAAAACGGACAGAGAAGAAGCTTTAGATGTTTTTTAGAAGCTTCACATTTCAGACAGAAGGCCTCTGTACTTCAATGGAGCCAGGCCTGTGCACGTCTATTCATTCTCCCTAAACACATAAATAAATACAATCACTGGCGAATGTAATGGGAGAAATGTTTGAATGCCTGTTTGTGACGTGATGTTATCAGCAAACTGAATCCACATTGTGAATCCAATTCGCCTAACCTAATTATTTTGAAGTTTTCCACAAGTAACACCTACGCTGTCTGATGTTTTGAGGCAATGACCTCAAAGGAAGCCTATTTTAGACCCAAAAGTAGGCCACAGGCTCAGTCCACAAAGAAACCAGGTTAATAGTTAATGGCTAATGAGTACAGTCCCTGGTTATGAAGAGAGTTGAAGTGACTCAGGCTACTTTCGTACCACACACACACACACACACGCATGTACGCACACACGCACACACACACACACACACACACACACACACACACACACACACACACACACACACACACACACACACACACACACACGCACACACGCACACATACATTCTCACAGACACAGACACAGACACAGATACACACACACACACACACACACACACACACACACACACACACACACACACACACACACACACACACACACACACACACACACACACACACACACACACACACACACACACACACACACTTGTGACTTTGTTTCCTACTTCTATAAGGTAAGGTAGGTAAGGTAACTTTATTTGTACCCAAGGGTAGATTTGGTTGCAGGTAGAAAGAGGTATTGACAGAATCACAAAGAAATTAAGTAGACCATAACATCAACAGTATTACATTTTCTTTCTTATTATTTGCTATGTGTCTATGAACCCTGGTCTCCTGCAAGCCCTGCTTTAGTTACTTCCTCCGCCCTCATCACTGACGAGGAGGCAGCTGCTGCTGACTTGACCCCAGCTGAATTGTTTTTGTATTGTTCTTTTTTATTTTTCTGGGAGATTTAAAAGATATTGGAGAGGCCGTTGTGATTCCACCACTGGGTCTCTGTATCTCCTCTCAGTCTTTCCAAACTGAAAACACACAACTGTTAAGCATGTTTTACGTTGGATATATAGGGCTGCAATGTTTAGTCCTGCTTTTCAAATAAAGAAAGCACATTTAAGAAATCTCTTTTGAATCTGGAAACTTGTGAGGACTTTTGAGTTTTTTTATGATCGTTCATAGACTTAGGTGATTAATCCTTCCAATAATCAACTACGTAGGTAATCGTCAGTTGCAACCCTGGTCTGGCCATGTCTTCTCTACATCTTTAATGCATTGTCCATCTCTCCCGCGACGCATGACCTGTGTTGTATGGTGTCATTTTATTTAATAAAATGTTTTTTAATGTATGAAACAGGTAAACTAACCTTCCTGGCTAACTGACCCATTTCATAGAAATGTTTGAACGTGTCCTGTCCCTGTCCAATAAACCATTGAATGAAAAGATGAATTGCTGAGTGCTAGACATATGTGACCCACAGCAGAAAGCACAGACACAAAAGCAGACACTAGAAGGTATCTCTCTCTGCAGGGTCCGCAGGACGGTAGCCAGCTGAATGGGAAGCGGTGAGTTTTGTTCAATACACACACCACTAAATCACTCTCCAAAGTCCTGCCACCTAAAAAACAAATACCCTACACACACACACACACACACACACACACACACACACACACACACACACACACACACACACACACACACACACACACACACACACACACACACACACACACACACACACACACACACAGAAAAACACACACACACACACACACACACACACTGTACACAAAGTGTACAGACGGTGTACGAGATCGGTGAGTTGATGCCAAACACCCCTCCTCCTCCTCTCAGGGGCCGACATGGGGAGCAGGCCAGCATCCAACTACACCCCATGATGAGCCTGTAGATCGCTGACCCAGAGTGTTCACCCGCAGTCTACTCTACAACTCGCCCACGGAGAATATGTTGTGCAGATATCCAATATACACAACACAAAAAAATACTAACAACCCACGTCCATTCGTAAAAATTATAATATGTTATGGATTTCTTTTAAAAGATGCAAATCAGGGTATGCTCGTGTACATTAATGGGGGGAAGGTGGGTGGTGGGTCCGAAGCCAAGAGTAATGGAGAGTGATGGCTTGTATACAGGCTTGCAAGATCATGGCTATTACAGTATAATTTTGCCTGAGTCAGGTCGTGTCGCAGCACAAAGCGTTGCTTTTGGTATTTCTTGAGGAGGGAGAGAGAGCGTATGCATGGGGACTCAAAGTATTCTCCGTTGAGGTTAAAGTATAATTTAGGAGGGAGCGCAAGACTGCTGAGTGGGAAACAGGACAATAGAGGGTCATAAATCACCTTGATGCTTTAGCTAGCTCATGACAGAATAGAAACACACATAAACACACACACACACACACACACACACACACACACACACACACACACACACACACACATAAACACACTTGCACGCACACACATGCATACAGAAAGGCAAGCATTCACACACACAACCACAGATGCACACTATAAACAAATGCACACTATTAAATACACCCAATATGCTGTTTGACGATACAAAGTAAATACATATTTTTAATTGATATTAATTACATTAATATATCAACATCAGTCTGGTTATGTATACATCGCTTAATGCCTCGGTCTCTCTGTTTGTCCGTCTATTTTGTAATTCAAATAAGCAAGCTGCTGCCGTCACAAGCGTTTACCACATAAACCACGCTTAACAATGCAGTAAATGTCCAGTAAAAATGTATCGGCACAGAGTTCAGTGAGGTTTGTGCAATGATCCACTGTCACACTGAATATGTGTTGTTCTGTGGAGGATGGATGAGACTTACAGGGCGAACTGGCCAGCCACCTCTGGATTTAACATGCAACCAACAAAGTGATTGCTACTGGGACTCATTTGACTATATTGTGTGCTCTCTGCTTAAAACAACACACACACACACACACACGACCAGACCATAGGAGAGGTGGGTGGGCACACTGGGCACGCAGGTGAACGCACTCCAGCCCCTATCCGCCTGCAAACCCCCCAAAAACTGCTTCTGTTTGTCAGAGTGATGCTGCTTAGCTGACCTTCCCACCAACATCCCCCCAATTCAACACCACCTCCTACTCCCCCACTCCATCCCCACCCAGCACCCCACCCTGCAGGCATCCCGCTGGGCAGGGCAGAGGGGACCTCCAGTAACCTTTTTAAATGAATCTGTCCGTTTGAAAGCGTATGTGGGGCCGGTTGGCGGCCCCCCCCCCCGAGAGGCCGAGCACAACTAAAGTAGGGCAGGAGGGGACGGCACGCTGGGGGCCGCTGCTCCAGATCCACACACACACACACACACGGACAGGGGGCCGAGAGAGAGGAACGCAATGGGCTGAACCCAAACCTGTTTCGCTTTCTTCCCAGGCGTCAAAGAAAAACAGCACAGAATAAAACATATTGTTCTGCTCTGATATCATCTTGATATGTATTATATTCCGTCTGTTTCCACGATCACAGGATTTTATACAACATCATGTATCTTGGATCTGCGCTAAAATACACCATTGGATGAGCTGTAAAACATGTCTGACATTTGGGCTGAAGAAGGTGAAATGTCAGCCGAAAGCATCTGCCGGATGAGCCGGATATCCTGGCAAATTCATAAAACATAGAAATAAAACATGAGCTTGTGCGTTTCTCACGCACACACTCATTCACCACAATCATTCCACCAAGTCAACCTTTATTAAATCTCACCATGTAGAAATGGGTAGAAATAATGTTGGAAGAAACTGCATGTTACTGCATGTTTGAAAAGAGTTGTGGAAGGGGAAGCAAAGAAGAACATGCGCCTGATCATTCTCCTTCCAATGAACAGAGGTTCCGCGGTCCACACAGAGACACCGTCGATGCTGTGGTAATCCGAAACAAAGCTTTCCCCTGGGTTCACACACACGCTTTAGAGACCATGAAAGGGCACAATTCAAAAGACACAACGTAAATGAAAGAGCAAAGGGGAAAACAAGAGAAAGCGACCATGTTCGGCGAGATTAGCAATCAGAAAACAGAAAAGAAAAGGTGGAAAGGTCTTAAAAAGTAGGACACCACACACATCAACACTGCATTTACTCTTATATCCTCTCTCTCTTTAATACTTTCTCTCGCTCACTCACACACGCACACGTTGCCCCGCGAACACGTGCTACTGACTTATCTATGCAGAGCGTTTGTTGGTTTTCACGGGTCATGGTCATGGGAGCGTCACAACAGCAGAACGGGCCCCTTCAAAACCTGACCCACATACACACACACACACTGCTCTGCCAATCCTGTCAGCGTTCTGCCAACCAAAAGAGAACGCCAGCCATGGGCTGACAAAGCCACATATCAAATGACACCGTATCACCACAGAAAGCAAGGCGGAAATCACATTAACAGCAATATGCACACAGACATGGACGTACGGCTGGGGTCCGCCCACATTACATGAAAGGAAAATAAAAAGAACAGGGGTGTAATCAGAGTTGGAGAGAGAAAGAGAGATCGAGAGAGGGAATAGGGGAGGGAGAGGTAGGTAGGAAATCATCCCTCTCTAGTGTGACCTAGAGAGAAAAAAGGTGTTATGAAAGGCAAAACTTTCGGCCGATCCCGGTGAAAACATGGCCTCCCGCTGTGATTCGGGCGTCCGCAGTCCGAAGGAAGGAAGTACAAGCTGGAAACAGGAAGGAGAGGGAAGAGATAGCAGCGTTCGGGAGACACAAAGAGAGACAGATAAAACGCCCCTCTCCGCTCAACAAAAGTTCAGGCTGCGTCAGATGGACCTCCCAGCGGGTGGGGTGGGGGTGACGGAGGGGGGTGGCTCGACCACGCTGCTTGACCGGGGCGCAGCGGAGCGGTCAGTGTGCTGGGGGGGGGGGTGGTTGGGGGAGTGCCCCCTTACCTGTTTGGCTGAGCTGGGAGGTGCTGCGGCTCTTGCGCGACATGCCGACGATGGCCTGCATTTTGGCGCCGATGCTGGAGCGCCGCTTCTTCTCCTCGGTGCCTACCGTGCCCACCGCCGTGTCCGACTGGCTGCCGTCCGTCTTCTCCAGGTTGCACATGTCGCCGCTCACGCTGGTGCTCTTGGTGATGACGTTGGCGCCGCCCGCGGGGCCCGTCTGCCTGTCGTTCATTTTGGACGATAAGTCACTGTGAGCCGCCGCCCGAACCGGCCATCGAGGGAGAGGGACGGGGAGGTGAGGAGGGAGGAGGAGGTGAGGGTATAGGGAGGAAGAACCAGATCCAGAGAAGGGCATACAAAGAGGAGAGTGGGAGACCATGGGGGTAGGTCGGGGATGATGGTTGGGGTTGGGGGAGGGGGGTACATGATAATAGGAGTGGAAAGTGGTGGGGTGTGGGAGGTGACACAAATAGAAGAAGGAGGGAGAAGGAAGGACACATAGATATGGGAGGAGAGGGACCAGAGGAGGGGAGGAGATGATGGGGGGAGTGATAGGGAGAAGAGGAGGACAGAGTTCAGGTCTAGGTGTTCATGAATAACAGTAATATTTGAATTGGTGCTCATTGGAATGTGTGTAGGAATAAGTGTGCCCTTCGATATAGCTCCAGTAATGGATGACATGCATACTGAGCGTGAGTTTTGGTTACTGCATGCAATTCATATGGTTGAGTTGGGAATGTTATTTTGGTTATATGGTAATTGGGCTCAACTTGAAAGATTCAAAAAGAAAATTATTTAAAGAATGTGCCGTGTAGCTCCCTTAACTTTGAGTCCCCTTCAGACAGAATATTTTGGTGCTTTTAAAAAAAAAACATAATTTTGAAGTTGTGTTTTTGCTATTCGCAAGATCCCTGCATGATTTCCATCGCAATCCTTAATTTATCGGATCTTCGCTGCACCTGGTTCCCAAACACGTGCCAATAACAATTCAAGGCTCCAATCTTTCAGAGAGAAAGAGAGCGAGTGAGAGAGTGAGAAAGAGAGAGAGAGAGAGAGAGAGGTAGAGAGAGAGAGAGAGAGAGAGAGAGAGAGAGAGAGAGAGAGAGAGAGAGAGAGAGAGAGAGATTTTTGAGAATGAGAATGAATGAAACATCTCAGGGCTTCCATGGCCCACGGAGAGGTGAGAGTAAGGTGAGAACGTGTTCAGAGCCGAGAGAAGGATAATCAATAGAGAACCCTTTTCTTCCATCCCATCGCAACAACATCAAGAGAGAGAGAGAGAGGGAGAGAGAGAGAGAGAGAGAGAGAGAGAGAGAGAGAGAGAGAGAGAGAGAGAGAGAGAGAGAGAGAGAGAGAGAGAGAGAGAGATAGACAGAGAAACGGAGACAGAGCGACAGTAGTCTATCAGTGAAGTGTTTTTTCACTTCAGTTTCTTGCAAAGAGACGACCTCACAGCCACAATGAAGGTCCCGTTCAGAGTGTCTGCATGTGAGATTAACGTTAAGAGGCAAATTACACCCTGGATCACAAACTCTACCAATGTAATGGGTTGAGTCTTGTGTTAAGGGGATCACCCTCAGGGTGCTGTCCATTTAATGACAAGTCTGAGCGGAGCGGCTTCTCTGTCATATTAAGGCCATTAAGAGGGGCTGATTAACCACAGGGGGAGATGGGTAGGGTCTATGCACTTCCTCTCAATTACTTTAATTAGACTCCAAATCTTCTCGCTTAAAAAACAAGCCTGCGTGATTAAATACATTTTCCACGACTTGAGAAAAGTTTGGAGTCCTATCCATGGCCATCTATGTCCACAAAGGCGAACGCTGACCAGTATTTCATCCCATCCCCTCCCAATGGATTTGTTAAAACTATCCATTAAGTGCACCATTCTACTTCTTCCCCACATGAGGCCTTTCAACTGTCCATGAATTCATCAAACCTCCTGTCTGTCCTAAGGCCTTATTAAGTAAGAGAGAATGGGGAGAATGGAGGGGAGGCCTTTACAAAATAAAAGCACATTCTTAGTTGTCCTCCATTTTACAGGCTTATGACGTATGTTAGAAAGAAAGCGACATAACTTTATTTTGTCAGTTAGATAACATGTTGTTTTTGATCCTTTTAAAGGGTTTAAAACGGCATCCATTCAAAGCCCATCTGAATGAACAAAGACTATTTTCCACTTGATTGTTGTTCGTAGCATTCCCGCTGCAATAAGCCAGATGTGATACCTGGACAGCGTGCTCGCATCATAAATCAGCTCAGGTAGTGCGCCATGTGTTTACGTTGGGTCATCCATGCTAGCGAGCGCTGGTGTGCATCAGCCACTACTTTAAGGCATTAATATCGACTGTTTATCGGAGGATTAGAGCCTTTGATCAGTTAATGCAGTCCAGAGCTCTTTGAAGCGCACTTCAGGCCACTGACTCTGCGCAGCACCAGCAGTAAGAGAGGCAATCTGAGGCAACATGCCCTTTTACCAGCCCGCCTTCACAGAGGGGCTGCGTTTCATCTGGCGGAGTTGTGACGTTATTATGGGCAAACATGGCTCCTTTCATTATGTCCAAGAGGAACACAGAGTCAGCACCTACACATGACTTGGTTTACATCTGATAGGTGTCCATTATATTCCATGCAGATGATTGCAGTTATAAACTGTGACCTCCGAGTTTTTTTTCGAAGAAAAGGTGAAATTGAATTGAAAACGATGCCAGTGTTGGACCTCAACATCCAACATGGTCATCCATTTCAGTTCCACTTCCCTTCAAGCATCAAGCTCTCATTCGCATCCAATAACACCTAGACCTACTATTGGCTGATAATTATCTGAAACTTCCCTGGCCCTAATTATCAAAACATTCAGCGGTTTAATTTGCAAACATTCTCATGATTGAGCTGGCAAAAAATGGGTTTAATTGGCTAAAATGCTCTCTTGGTTTAACAAGCTAAACCTCTGGGATTTCTCTACCCTCCCTGCCTCACTCCTTTCTCTAACCTCACGCTTGGATCTTGCTGCTCCCTACGGTGAGAGGGACAGAGAGGGACAGAGAGAGAGAGAGAGAGAGAGAGAGAGAGAGAGAGAGAGAGAGAGAGAGAGAGAGAGAGAGAGAGAGAGAGAGAGAGAGAGAGAGAGAGAGAGATAGTGGCTGGAACTCTGTCTCCCCAAGGATTTCAACCGATTTTCCATTGCACACAATGTTCCCCGCCATGCAGATCGCACAGCAAGCATTTTCATGATCTAGGCCAAGATGTTCCAGGAGCAAAAAATAATAATAACTCACCCTCAACATAATGCATTCAGAATTGTTGCCTTTGAGAACAAGCAATGCTAATAGAGCGGTACTCTTAACCTATCTAGATGTCAAACAAACTTTAAAATATATGTGAGGTCGCTGCAGCATTGTAATGGATAAACCGCTACTGTCCAGCATACAGCATATAGACTGATGCCCTTACACTAACACATTGCTCTTAGCCCAAGTTTAGCTCGCAAAATAGAGGAAACTTAACCGGACATTGACAGACAAAGTCTGGAACCCCTCGGTTCATTTTAAATTTCCAAACCGCATTATCAAAAGGCTGCAGACCAAAACACCTCCTGAGGCAATTGACAGACTTACAATCAATCAGAGCAACATAAGGTGAGACTTATCAGTGGCAGCCTTCATGGTTGTTTATGAAAATAAACAACTCCCATAGGTCACTCCTCTGTACAGTAATCGCATCAAACAAGCCCAACATTAGATAAATGGTTGTGACTGGCCGACCCAGGCCAGTTATGCTGGAAATTTGTCTGAACGGGAGGGGGCCGGATGCAAATGCCAGAGCCAATAATACATGAGCTGCGTCTGGCTCCCAGGCTGGAGGAAAAGAGAGCAGTTGAATAACAGGTTCATTAAATCGACATTGCGGTGAGCAGGAGTTACTTTGAATGTTTCTTCAGAAAACTATTTCTTCCATCTCGTATCCCTCACCTACTCTTTCACCGACTGAAGAGTTCTATCGCTTTGGCGACTTGGGGATCGACCCGGCAGAGGAAATCTGTTCCTAGAGCAACAGATATCGCCCTTGCATTGAGACAGTACACGCAGGAACGGCATCAACTACCTTCTCAGTGAGGGGAATAATAAACAGAGGTGTATATAGCCGAAGCAAAGTAGTTGGGAGGCAGGCGTTGCTTCACCATCTCGATGACCCCTCAGTCAGGTAGCGTTACTGGCTGCTGTTGAATTGGGATGAGGAAGAGGAGGGACGTGGTGTTTGTGCCTGTGCAGCGGGGGGAGGGCGGAGGATAAATAAACCTCCACTCCGTTCTGTTTAATGAGCCCCCGTGCCGTGCACACAGAGGGTCTTCACTTCCCCATACACACCAAATAGCCGTTACCAGGGCAACGGCGCTGGGATGTGGTTAGAGGCTAGCGGCAGCGTGTGGATTTCAAAGTGCTGATGAAGCGCCTGCTTGTTTTCCCGGAGATGGCAGACACACGCGGGTAGGCTTAGGGACGGTCAATTTACCCCGTGAGGCACATTGGTGAACATGATAGGCGCCACAAACGTGTGATAAAAGAACTCGCAGCTAACAAACCGCTTGAATGCAGGCCAAGCTTTCACCCTCTCGTAACAGACCTAGCCAAATCAAAGACGGGAAATGTATATTGTGACCTGAATACATAGAACAAGATGCATGCTGGAAATGAATCCCACACTGCAATGTATGCCCTGGATCAAATGCCAAGCACATGAGAAGGAAACAGAGCAGTATAGTTAGGCCTATGGAATCTGATCGACAGCAACAGCAGATCTACCAGGCTACACAGTTGATATATAGTTAGGTTAGTTAGTTAGTTGTGGTTAACAGTAGGATTCTGCTTATTCGACGACGACCAGAGACCAGCGTCCTCCTTATTTAATTAAAGTTGTAATTAAAGACCCACATAGACAAAGAAACGCAAGGCTGGCCGCATTCTCTAATTATAACTCTGCTAGCTTATCAACTAAAATATTGCACTCTCTTTCACTCCTCCATTGAGAGATCAAATCGTGCTTTCGTAGATGTGTCACTGAGATGATTTGCTGCCTTGGTAGCCACCACCACAAATATAGCAGCCTATCTTCTACGACATTTAACAATGACGTCTTTACCGAGACTTGGATGCATGGAGCTCTTCCCTCAATGAGGTCTCTGCTCCAGATACAGCGGTGTTTGTCATACGCATGAGGTCTGCAGTGGACCTCACTGGAGAGACTACACGACACAGTCTCTAGAGTTAGGTTGAATGCAAAAAGGATTGTTTTTCATTTTAGATGGAGTAAAAATGATATCCATAATGTATGCAGTGGTAGAAATGTAACATGATTTATATTTGTTTAATGGGATATAATCATATCTTTTTCAGTGTCTTGGTCATTTTCTAAATGCTGTGCGTCTAACGAGATGCCATCCATTTCTAATAAGTCTAAAAGCAGCATAAATGTTGTTATTTTCCAAGGAGGTGTAATTAAAGATGTATTTCTGTACTGTTATTGTCATGAACATATCAGGTTGGGTTAATTGAGAAGGTGTCAGCAGAACATTACGAGCGGGACAGAGGTTATGTAATTCCACTTTAAGCGCAGAATGTGAATACAGTTCAACAATGTTGTGACAAAAGTGTCAATTGCAACATTAATGTTCTGAGGGGGACACTTTGTTGATGATATGATATGAATGGATGGATATGAATGTCCCGTTGGGCATATTATTATTATTTGTATTGGACTGCGCTGAAGGTTGTTGGCAGAATGAGTTGAGGAACATGAAGGTGTAATCTTTACATTAAAGCATGGAATAACACAGAGATTGTTTGTCATGTTAGTAAATTAGGAAAGCATGTCACGACAAGCAGAAAGACGATGAAGTATTACATGCTGTGGCAGAGCAACTCACACAACACTGAGGCAAATGGAAAAGCCACACAAAACACAGAGCAAGCCCTCACTAGCAATGCATTCTCTCAATATTTCTAAATCTAGATTCAATGCATTGTTGTAGGCAAGTGGATACACATATCTGCTGGCTGCATTTAACCTGCTTCCACCTTGTCGTTAAAGCAGTTTTAAGCTCTCTGAATCAGATTGCACCACAGTGGTTAAATCTGACCGAGATATAAACGCCTTTGATACAAGGAGTAAATTAGCTCAGACGTTTTCAACCGTCCAGTGAGAAAGTCGGCAGTACTTATGTATACAGGCAGCACCTACTTAGAACCAGCTGGGAATGCAATTTGAAAGCAGCCATTTCTTATTAGAACGGTACGCTCGTCTCTTAGCCTGCTGCGAGAACCCATGGGCTTCTAAATCAATTTGCTCTCCGCTTTGTTCTTGACACACTTTTTCATAATGTCTTCCTACACTATACTTTTCACAAATGTAATTATGTTCCCCGGCGACCACGGTGAAATGGTGCCACCCTTAACATAGTGCTAGCATGAAGCACTGCACAGCGGTCTAAAGATGAAGAATGTCACGTGACAGCACGTTTCACGTCAAAACATTCTTGAGTGTGCTATTCTGGGATATAAGTCAGACTCATGAACACTTTACTGTACGTTGACATGCTTTACAACTAGTTTAAACTAGATTAATAAGGGATATCTGGTATTGAACCATTTTATAGTTTTGTAGTCATGGTTGTAAATAGGTAAATAGTGTTGCTAAGTGGATGGGTTCGTATTAGGGAATAACGACAGGGATCAGGTGAGAGGACTGAGGAATGTCACAACAGGTCCAGGAGGGTAACTAGACCATGCCAGACACAGGGCCAGGTTACAAATGTCATGGACCAGGGGAGAAGCTAGAGGGTCATACTGTTGTTAGTGTGTGGGAGAGATCTGTACTGTTAGGAAGTTACTAGCACCAGGGGTGAATGCACTCTGGACCAGCGTTTCTTTACCTGAGGTCGGTCTCGGAGATACTCCTCTGGTAGAAGTCCTCTTGGTTTTCCGCCAAGTCCTCCTTCTTCTCCTTCACCCTGTCTCCCTTCGCTGTGTTCTTGGGTTTTTCCCCTTTGCTACCCCCTCCACTTTTCTCAACCCCTACCCCTGTTCCTGTTCCTGTTCCCGTTCCCGGTTCCTGCCCTGGCTTCTTCTCCTTGTTCTCCCCCACTTCCCCTAACTGTTCCCCAACCTCCCCCTCCCCCTCCCCTTCCCCTTCCTGAGACAGACTCCTTGATGATTGCAACGCGCTGACGGACAGAAGACAGAAGCCCATGCGAAGCAAATCAAAGCGAGAAAACAAGGAACCAAGAAAAAACAAAGAAAACGTGAATAATGTCAAATAATGACATTACTATGTGTTTCTACATTTCTACTGACATGTAGAAAGACAAAAAAACACACACCAAACACACCGCTTGTAAACATATAGTGAATAAAGAAAATGAAAGCCCATGCAAGTAATTTGTATAATTTTTGTTGAGTGGTGCTTGATAAGTATGTGATAAGACTTGTGTGGCTGCGGGTTCATGAACATCAGCCTACCGGATCTTGCGGTTTCCCTGCGGCCTCTCTGATTGGACAGACATGTAGCTAGTGCCGCTGAACCGAGAGACGCTACTGGTTCTCGACGCACCCGACACGTCGCTCACATCGCTGTCCGAAGATTTGGCCGACAGGTTGTCCGAGCCCCGGGGATCTCGTCCTGATCGCTGGAGTGAGAAAGCACACACACACACAAATATAGGTTTGAATGTGACAGTTACCTTTAAACTTATCTGGGATCAAGTCCCACTATGTTACAGCAGAACTTCTGGGTGGGCGGGAAACAGAGCCTGGGCCGGAAACCCAAAGCTGTCAGGGGTAGAGTCACACCTTGTTCCCTGTTTTGTTGTGGAAGTATTCTACCAAAGAGAAATATTTTGCCTGAGTGGATGAAGCAATCAGAAGGGTATTTTACTAAGTGTATTTCTACAGTGGCCGGTATGCAGTGTTGATTTAAAAGCTTAAGAGGCACTTGTTTACCGTTTCATATAGCTGTTTGTTTTAGATAATTATGACCTTACACATCCCTGTAAGGTCCACCCTCGAGCATCATGATTGGTCAAAACAAATACGAGATGAAAGAAAGCAGAACACCCTGTTCACCCAGATTTGAGCTCGTCAAAACCATGTTCATCATGTTGACACATAGAACCGCACACTTATTTGAAAGGTATATTACAAAAGTTCCCCCCCCCACGCATACACCTCCCCGCAGAAACTCAGCTCTATTAAGTCCATTCGTGTAAACCTTCCTGTAGGGTAGCCATTAAAAGATTAGACAATTGTGTCCACTACTATAAATGTTGATATATCACGTAAACTATAACACAGTTTACCTTGAGCACGGTTCTGCATGCACCACAGTGTGTGCGGGACAGAGAAGTGTGAGTTGTTCCAGTTACTGCGATGGGTATGCGGAGGACCGTCAGCGAGTGTGCTATTCTTAAAACAACAATATGAACTAAGAATAAATATCGCCGCGCAGACATCGCCCCCCCGCCAACACCACCGCTGCTTCCAAACCCAGACAAACCTCCATACCAGACAAAAAAGAAGATACAACTTTTTATAGACTTCTCACAAACACTTGGCTTGCTTCCCAGAGGCCAATAGTTCGCATAACACTGGCATAAAAGGATGGCGGGAAGCAAACACATCTTCTTATATGGCCTGGCCTCCACTCACAACACGACACGGCACTCAGGCCGCCAGGACCTCTGTAAACAAGCCGAGCACCTCCTGCTATCGGAGTAGTACACACACTACGGTCTGGAGAGACTCAGGCCGAGGCCAGGGCTTGGGCTAGGAGAGCTCCCATTTCTACTGAAGAAGCTCTATTAGATGAGGCCTTCCATAGAAGAATATCTTTCTGTTGAATCGATGTGTTTATGTGTATGTGTGTGCGTGTGCGTTTGCGTGTGTGTGTGCGTGTGTGTGTGTGTGGTTGGGGTGTGTGTGCATGTGCATGTGTGTATGCCTGTGTAAAAGTATATGCATATGTTTGAGCTTGTGGCCGTGGTGTGTGTGCATGTGCATGTACGTGGGAATCAGCTGATTAGGGATTGTGTCTTACCTTAATTCAGCTTCTAACCTTAGTGTGTCGAACATCTGGAGTGTGCAGATGTGATCTGACCTCAACCTTTCCCGGCGTTCAGCAGAAACTACGCAGCAACACCAGTTGAACGAATGGCTTGGCTTTTACTCATGCCAAACATGAGTACTCTTTACTTTTACTCTACTTTTCATAATTTAACTGTCAGTGTAGTGTAGAGAAAAGAGTAGGGACACAATGTAGATATGCTTATTACTTTCATCCACCATCTAAAAATCTGTTAAAATATATAGTGATCGTGGGCTATGTGAATATGAAATATGTTTCCACTGTTTCACTGCATATATGCATCTATTCGCTCGATGGAAAGCAAATGGCAAACAATGTCTATATTACTATTTAATATAGTTGTATTAATGTTATAATTATAATTATTTCGAACGGACGTGAAAGGGTGATCTTTAAGCGCATAATTGGAAGACAAACACCAGGAAGACCAGATCACTGCTGAAATACACAAAAAATCCCTTCTGCATGTTTCATCCACTATTGCAAATGTATTTTCTTCAGTAGAATATGTCTACGACGAACCAAGAAAGAAGGCGTAACTCCCCCCCCCCCCCCCCCCCCCCCCCCAGAAGTTCTGCTACAGAGCTGTTCGACCACTCACCTTGTTGTAGTCTTGCTCCAGTCTGGAGTCGGAGCCTGCGCCGTGCTTGTACTTGTTCATGTTCAGCTTCATCAGCCTGGTCCTCTCCTGCATGTCCACACCTGAGAGGGGGAGGGGGGAGGGGAGAGAGGAGAGAGTCTGGGTTCACATCGAGTCTGCTTGGTCATGGGAGAGATGCTGGTGGCGACACAGTGGAGGAGACGGTGGTGTGCCATGAGCAGGAGAGGTCTGAATGAGACGAGGCTGAATGGTTTGCCGCGACAGACACAAACAAAGAGATGCTGGTCATTGAGTCTGACCTCATGGGTCCAGGATCTCGCACACTGAATTATGATTCTACTCCAAAGACAACCAATCGACCGTGATCAGAAACACACCCATGGTATTAGGGCACGCTAAAAGAAGTGTGAAAGAATTTAAATAATAGAGAAAGAATAGAGAAAAACAAATGGATATATATATGAATAGATCAATAAATGAATGAATAAATAAACATGAGGATATATATATGATATATAGATTTCAACCAGCAGGATAGTTTGAATAATCTCCTGAATGTGAATACATCAACGAGCTCTCAAAAACACACTCTTTATATGCTTATATATAAAAATAAACACAAGAAAAGGAAAACAAAATATTCTCTTGGCTAAGAGCAACATGCTCCTCTCTGACTATTTCCTACATCCCAAAATAGAAAGGCGCTGAACAGCAAAAACACACCTTAGTTTACATTGTATGGTGAAAAAGAGTGCCTCTGTGTGAATCTTAAGTCCTGCTACCCAGCTATCTTAGTATGTTTTGTGTCGAATGATGAACTAAAATGGAGAGAATTTTCAAATGTTTGAAAGACCGATTTAAATCGTCCATGTCATCTGATGGTGATGAATGTAGCAAAAAATTAGCACATAGAAGCGTGAATTACACACCCATGCATGCACACACACACACACACACACACACACACACACACACACACACACACACACACACACACACACACACACACACACACACACACACACACACACACACACACACACACACACACACACACAACCACGCAAACACACATACACACACACACAAACACACACACACAACCACACACACACAGATTCCCCCCAAACGCACACACTCAGACACACACATACATACAAGGTAAAGTGACATTTCTCCATCATAAATCTGATTCTTACCATAACTTAATTTAAGGTTACAACAATTAAAAGTCAGAGATTTATGTTACTTATTTTAGTCATAAGTGTAATTTAAGTCTGTAGTTAAGCGTGCATGAGCTTACATGAGCTGATATATAATTTTATTTAAATTAAGTTATTCAATGTTTTCAATATTTATTTAAGACAGGATTTGATAGGTCTTCTCCAACTCTTTTACGCATTGGGATGCAAGTGAATTTATTGATATATAAAATGGTTTCATTATTATTCATTGTAGTTTTGTATTGGGAATTATAATAACATCTTTCACCAAACAGTAAATAAGATGTTTGCATGTGTCAATGATGGAGACATGTCACGTCTTGCAACAAGGGCTGCTGCTGCAAGTATGCAAGCACAGACCAAGCAGGCTCATATCCAATCACATCCATGCTCAGAACCACAGCGCTCAAGAAGGAAGCCAGGGTGCACAGTGTGGATGAAGGGATTTGGTATCCTAGCAAAGAGCAGACAAGGCAGGAAGGTGAGGAGAAACAGGAAAATCATTCTATGGAGATAATGATGAAGATCGATTTCAGTGAAAAAGCAGGTGGACCGAGAAGCACAAGAAGCAGGCTTAGAAGAACATCAAAAAGGATGGAAGAAGACTAAGAAGAAGAAGAAGAAGAAGAAGAAGAAGAAGAAGAAGAAGAAAAAGGAGAGGAAGAAGAAGAAGAAGGAGAGGAAGAAGAAGAAGAAGAAGAAGAAGAAGAAGAAGAAGAAGAAGAAGAAGAAGAAGAAGAAGAAGAAGAAGAAGAAGAAGAAGAAGAAGAAGAAGAAGAAGAAGAAGAAGAAGAAGAAGAAGGAGGAGAGGAACAAGGAGAAAAATAAGAGAAGAAGTGGTACAAGAAGAGGAAGAGGAGTGCGAAGAAAAAGATGAAGAAGAAGATTAGAGGAGAAGAGGTGAAAAAGTTAGAGGAAAAAGAAGTGAACAAACAGAAAGAAGAGGAAGAAGAAGGAAGAAGAAAGAGAATGAGGGGAGGAAAAGGAGGAGGAAGAAGACGACAGAGTGAGAGGAGGAAGAGGAGGAAGAGGTGGAAGAAGAAGACAAAGAGTGAGAGGAGGAAGAGGAAGGGGAGATAGAAGAAGATAAAGAGTGAGAGGGGGAAGAGGAGGAAGACGAAGGGGAGGTAAAATAAGAAAAAGAGTGAGAGGAGGAAGAGGAGGTAGAAGAAGACAAAGAGTGAGAGGAGGAAGAGGAAGGGGAGGTAGACGAATATAAAGAGTGAGAGGAGGTAAAGGAGGAAGAGGAAGAGGAGGTAGAATAAGATAAAGAGTGAGAGGCGGAAGGGGAGGTAGAAGAAGACAAAGAGTTAGAGGAGGAAGAGGAGGGAGAGGAAGAGGAGGTAGAATAAGATAAAGAGTGAGAGGCGGAAGGGGAGGTAGAAGAAGACAAAGAGTCAGAGGAAGAAGAGGAGGAAGAGGAAGAGGAGGCAGCAGAGGGAGACAGACCTGAGTTCGTCCAACTGGGTGAGTCCGTGTCTTCGGGGATCACGTCACAGAATGAACAGACACAGACAGAGGAGAGGAGATGGCGATGAGAGGTCGTTCGGAGTGGGGAGCAGGAGAGGTGGGGGGGGGGAGAGGTGGCCACCATGGCTGACCCACACACAGCCAGGCCAGAGGTGTGTGTGGGCGTGTGGGCGTGTGGGTGGGGAGGGTGGGGTCGGTGGGCACCAGGGATAGTGGGTTGAGAAAGGTGACGGAGATTTGAGCGGGTGGTGGTGGTGGTGGTGGGGTGGGAGGTGGTGGGGGTACACGACAAAACACAACACAACAACAGCAACAACAAATACGACAACAGCGACAGTGACACAAAAAACGACACAAGACAACACAAGCACAGGAGGACAAACAGAGAAAGGAAAGAACAAAAGACAAATCATAGAGAAGATCGAGAGCGTACGCCAACGTCACCACCGGCACAGTTGACATTAAGAGAGTACGTGTCAGAAAGGATTGGGAGTAGAGGGTGCGTGAGGCCAGTGGAGAGGCTGAGGTAAAAACTGATAGAAAACACTGTTAGAAATCAGAGGCAAGGGAGGGGGGGAGACGGGGGGTGAGGCGGAGATTCGGCGCACTAAAGGAAAGAGAGATCTGCAACGGTAAAATCACGTTAAAGGTGTGATAGAGTGTTGAAGCTCACGAAGCACACAGAAAGCTTAGAACCTTGGATGGAAGAGGGAGTGCAGAGAAGGAGTAGTGGGTGTCACTGTAGGGTTGACTGTGGGTTGGAGGGGGTGGGGCACCTCGTCCCACCAAACCAAACATACATGAGAAAACCTTTGAGATTTAAAAAAAAATAATGTCAAAGAACCATAAAGGTGTCTAGTTTTTCAGACGTTTCCAAAGATTGGAGGCCATTGCATTGCTTTGTTTTTTTGCACACAGGTGCACTTGCTTGCACACTCACACATATATATATATACACACACACACATACTGTATGTATATATACATACAAACCTGTGCACACATGCACTCACGCGTGCACACACCTACACAGAACAGCCATAGACGTAAAATGCAACTGTTGATATGTCGGTGGCTGTTTCTAGCAATCAGAATATTTTTGTCTACTTTCCCGCTTCAATTCTGTCATGCGTCTCTGATCAAATACTTTGTCGGAAAGGTTGCGTGTCTGATAAACATAAGCACAAGTTGACTCGCATGAACCCTTATCGGTGTCAATATCTGAGGGTCGGGTACACGACAAAACACAACACAACAACAGCAACAACAAATACGACAACAGCGACAGTGACACAAAACGACACAAGAGGCAAGAGGCAAGACAAATCACCTGACCCCCTATCTTCCCCTTTCATGACTCAGAAAATGAAACAAAAAATCACTGCATCCTTCTCAGAGTAGTTAGCTCCAGGACACCAAACTTCACAGCTGAGAGATAGAGAGAGAGAGAGAGAGAGAGAGAGAGAGAGAGAGAGAGAGAGAGAGAGAGAGAGAGAGAGAGAGAGAGAGAGAGAGAGAGAGAGAGAGGGCCAAGGAAGCTAGCTTAGGTCGCACCTCATTTCCATTCACTGCACGGCATTAGCATTTAACTCAATTAGCAGTCTATTAGGCTGAATAATGAAGTGCCACATGAATAAAAGACAATGTCAGACATCTGCCTGGCCAGGCTCCTGTCCCGACGTGGCCGCTAACATCATCGAGTTACACTGAAGACGGCAGTAAAGAGGGCAAGGGAGCTTTCTATCTTCCGTCTACTGGGGCAGCAAGAGGAAGTAAATGTTCTCTTCAACATTTGACCTAAGCATTCAGTGTGATTACACAACAGTACAATGCAAAGACCTCCCACTAAAAAAACATGAAAACACAAACATAAAACGTATACAAGCTACATATATCTACTGATACTGAGCTAAGCATTGCTTTTTGGATGTTAGAGAAAGTAGACTGTAAGTTAACTACAAACTTAGAGAGAGAGAGAGAGAGAGAGAGAGAGAGAGAGAGAGAGAGAGAGAGAGAGAGAGAGAGAGAGAGAGAGAGAGAAAGAGAGAGAGAGAGAGAGAGAGAGAGAGAGAGAGAGAGAGAGAGAGAGAGAGAGAGAGAGAGAGAGAGAGAGAGAGAGAGAGAGGTATAGTGCATGCCTGGTTCTCATTAAAGATTCAAGGCCAGAAACCTGTGGTTACCTCCTAACCCCAGGACACAAGGTCACAGCAGTATACCATGCTCTGGTCATGGTAATGTGCATTTTGTGCTTGTTCTATAGACAGTTAATAATAGCCGACATAACAAAGTGTTTGACTTCCCCCTTCCAAGGTCAAAAACCCTTTCTACTCCCTGAATTGAGAATAATCTCTCAGATAAAGACTGTCAACACAATAGATGACCGAACAAATTGTCAGTCCTTTACTTTGCTACATATTACTGAGGATGGGGCGGTGTCCACCAATAAGTTATCAACCATTATTGTTAATTGTCATGGTACTAAATTTTAGAAACATTCATTCAATTTGAAATAATGATTCAGAGCCAGACCAAGACATGCTGCCCCTGATCTCAATGTTAGATGATTGAATCATTGAATAATTAGGTACACCATTATTATCTGAATAGAGATAATCGGCTGCAATAAATACTAAAGTGGGCTGTCCCGATCCACCAAGTGTTGTTTTCAATGACTAGGAGACTGAATATAGATACAGTATATTTAAATTAATATGCTGCCTATACGTCCAAATCTGACATAAATGAATTTGTACAGTAAAGATCTTGACAGCTAATCTTTTTCTTTGAAATACTCTGAATAGATTAAAGCTGGATGACAGTAAACATAATTCGATGAACAAAAGCCAAAATAAAACCCTTCCATTAACTGTTAACACAGAAGAAGGAAGATGTTTCGAAGAGGGAAAAGGGAAAGTAAAGTCAATTTGGAAGGAGCACATGCCCAGACCCAAACCCACCTGTCTCACTGCAAGGGGGCTGTGGTGGTCCACCATTTGACACTGAATCATTGACCCGTTGTTGCTGGTCCTCCCATGTCACCTCTATACCAAGCCCCCCACAAACACATACACACACAAACAAACACACACATATATGCATACACACACACACACACACATACGCCCACACACAGACACGGAAGCACGCACGCACATGCGCACATACAAATACACACATGTGAACACAAATACATACAAGCACACACACACATCACACACACATGTATGCACACACGTTTGCACACATGCATCAGCAAACCTATGAAAAACCCACGCACATGAATACAAAACTTTGTATTCAACATTTTGGATTGATTTTGCTCATCACTGAAAGCAATTCAGCACTATGGATAGCTCCACACGAAAGTCTAGGATCTTTGCTCCATCTGTTGGCCAACAGTGGTAAATGCTTCACAGCCTCAACTGGATAGGAGCCTAGTATTGTGACATAGCCTATAGCACAGCACCCTTTACAGTTTATATGTAACAGTGGGCAACATTGATTCATTTTGAACTACATTTCTACATCAGGGGTTGAATAGCTTGTCTACTTGAAAAGATTTGGCTAAAATGTTATGGGTATAGTGTTTACTGTCTACTGTAATGTCGGTTAACCGGTACCAAAAAATGCAATACATAGATTCATAATAAAAATAAAGAAATTGAGGGGCCTGTCATAATATCCATACAATTCCACTAAAAGTAGCGGTGACGGGAAGACACTGACTTCTGGCTGAGAGTAGCAGAGCTCAGGGAGACACAGCATTCAGCATGCATTAAGCCTTCCCCTCCAGAAGGCCTTACACAAAGCACTCTCAAAGCACTTCAAACCAAACCCCGACCACACAGGGAAAATTCAGACACGCTCTCTCTGTGCTCTCCAGAGAGAGTGGTCTTCGAACGGGTTCGATCAAACCAGAGCCCTGGTGGGTTCAGGAAGGAGGGAGGAACCACTCACATCAGTAATGATCACCCCAGGGAGCTCGCCATGCAGAGGGAGAGTGGAGAGAGTTGAAACAGAACATAAGAGCTGAACCCAGACCGGCCCCCCCCCGGGGTCACACAGCGCGGAGGACTTGCCTTTTCTCCCATTCACAGGTGGGCTTGGGATGGGTTCCTCATTGTCTGTGGCTGCTCAACAGATAGAGGTCGCTTCAGTCAGACCACAAGTTTGCATTGAGGGAATACCAATACACACAGCCCTCCCCGTAACACACAAACACACAGACATAAATGCATGCAACTAGATGGGTTCACACATATGCTAAGAATGTGTGATTTGATTACTCAGCAGATTGGTGGACACGGACAAACACACACACACACACACACATCAACACACACACTTGTGCACACAGACAAACACGCGCATGGATGCAGTCCTTGAGAATTCAGCATGAGCTCACACATTTGCTACAAATGTGTGGTTTGATTACTCATCACATATGTGATGAGTAATTGGCGCACACATTCTATAAACGTAAGCACAGCAATCACATGACAGAAGTAACAACAAAACAGGCGGGTGGAAAATAAATCAGTCGGGAAGCCCAGCATCGGACCACCCACTCATTCATGTGTGTCAGCATTAAGACCGGATGCCACACAACAACACACTTCCCTGACTCATATCCACAAAGATGAGATCACATCCAACAATGAAATATGTCGGTTTATTCCTGCATATTCCTCCTCTCTCATTGAAGAACACAATGCTTTACTGATGTTTATGGGACAAAAAAAATCTCAGAAATCTTAAAGAAACGGTCGAATCGCGGTAGCGTCAGGGTGCGGTGTGCTGCAGGTAGAGAGCTTCTGTCGGTAGTTGGGAGTGACTGGGGCAGTTTGTACACACCTGCTTGTCCATTCTGGGGGCCACAGGGTAAACGGTCAACGGCCCCTGATTCTTCCCCTGTTTATTCAGAGAAGTACATGCACACAGAGAGGGCAGACGGGGGCAGGTGGCTATGGTTAGATACCGGATGTACAGACTCAGTGACAACGCAAAGCAGGACAGTACACATGCTGATTCATCGAATCAGGAAGACTGGGCAGGCCATTGGCAGGTCGCCAATCATTGTCTGAAGTCGATCAAGAAAAGATCCAGGTAAATCACACACAGACCGACGTGAGCACACGGGCACACACACACACACACACACACACACACACACACACACACACACACACACACACACACACACACACACACACACACACACACACACACACACACACACACACACACACACACACACACACACACACACACATGCATGACTTGCACGTACACAAAGACTATATAGTTGGATCAATGCCTCCCTCCACTGTTCACACAGCGCCACTGCCACTCAGATTGAGGAAGACAGAACAAACACACTAAAATATATTAAAATATAGAGCATATAGAAGGATTGGAACAGAGAGAGAGGGAAAGACAGAGAGAGAGAGACAGAGAGAGATGAGAACAGACCGAGCAAATTGAGAGGATCAATTTGTAGCTGAATGGGACAGCATGGAAGTCGGGAAGAGGATGAAGTAATTTGACAAATCTCCTCTCTATCCCTCTCTACCTCCCCTCCTTCGTTCAGCAGAAGTATAATACTGAATGCAAAATACACCAGCTTGTCACCACTATGGCACTTTAGAAGAAGAACACCACGCTTGTTCAAAACACTCAAGAACATAATGTTGTCAAAGGATGCCCACAACATCATGATTTAAAACACAGAGTCAAGTATGCAAGTTATATCGTCATTATTATTCTAAAGCCATCCCTTTTAGGCTTGGCTAGCCCTAAATGTAACCACTCCATCCAGTCTCCTTTAGCAATAACGCAAAGGTTCAAAGCTGTTCCAAAGACAAGTGGTCACACACTGCAACCCAAAGCAACAGCACCCTGCTTGTGAGCGTATGTTAGCAGGAGCTAAAGAGAGCCAAACACAAGCCGTGAGATACAGACCTTCACAAGGCTCTGTACTCTCCTCCTCTGCACACCCTGGGGGAGAGAAGGAGTGGGTGGGAGGTGGTGGGAGGGAGGGAAGGAGGGTGGCGAAAACCAGAGGCAGGGTGAAATTACAAAATGGAGGCTCAATTACATTTAATTAGTTAATACTCATGGGAAGAAGGTTGCAACAATGTGCGATTGACTACAGAAGTAATGAGTAATAAATCATCAGGACCAATAGAAAAAGCTAAGCAGTTAAGCTACTATGAGGATGTATAGTATCAATCATATAAATAACTCACAGCTTAATACATAGGATATATAGGATATAGGAAACAAAATAATACAGGAAAAGGCAGTAAGGCTCCATCAGACTCCCCCTTGTTTCCATGCAACTCGAGAGACTCTTGTGTCTAATCACAGTCACCGGCAGATGATTCCCAACACAACGCTTCACATGAACCCGCGTCCACTTTCATCACCATGACGACAAGACGCCTCAGAGAGCAACACGCGTGTTAAGTGTTCAGTCGGACACACTTCTCCTCAGCGGGGAAGTGATACGAGTCCTCACAAGCACCAAGCACACACAAACATGACTCAGAAGCCATGCCCCGGGCCGACGGAACGGCCTCATGCCGAGACCAGCAGAGAAGAAGAAGAAGAAGAAGAGTGAAGAGCGAAGAGAGGAGAGTAAAGGGGGGACTTACTTCGATCCTTTCCTGGGGGTGGAAGTTGTGGTAGTTGCCGACCTCGTCGGCTGGACATGGGGGTACTGGTGGGGCTGGTCTGTACGGAACCACTCCGGGGGTGAGCTCTGTGGGGCAGAAGAGAGAGACTACCGGTTTAGGCCAGACGGAGGATCAGAGCTAAAGAGAGAGAGAGAGAAAGAGAGAGAGAAATAGAGAAACTGAGAGTCGCAGAGAGGAACTGAGAGAAACAGAGAGAGGGAAAGAGAGAGAGAGAGAAACAAAGAACAGAGAGATGCAGAGAAGAACTGAGAGAAACAGAGAGAGGGAAAGAGAGAGACTCAGAGAGACTAATAGAGAAATAGAGAGAGAAAGAGAGAGACAGAGATAGAGAACGAAAGAGAGACAGAGAGAGAGAGAGAGATAGAGAGAGAAAGAGAGAGAGACAGAGAGATCTGGGTGTATGGGCCAGCCAGGGGCATCCGACATACAGTCCCATTCTTTTAAAAACAAAAAAGCATATGTTAAGGACTATATGAAGGAAAATCTCATAAAGAGTATACTAGTAAAGTATACATACGTAGACCATGAAAGTAACATGGTTCAGTAACCGAAAAATAAACTGTGAGTTATACATTGCTAAAAAAGTATTATGTTGTCAATTCATGTAAATGATGAGGAATTAGCAGAAGGGAAGTTGTATCGATCATTCATTGTGTATATATGTCAGGTTACATATATACATGTCTGATATACAATCTTTGCCATGTTAAAACGGAATGCAATCATTATGTCAGCTTGAATGGCATGAACGCAGAAGGCATTTCGAACATGGACTAAACGTGATACATGATACATGATACACCTTGCATATGACACCACAGATTACTTTACAGTTGCATGTGCTAGTGCATGAACCAGAAGCATCTGTAGAGCCTGTGTATCGGTGTGTTGTGAGGATTGTTTGGCACACAACGCACATAACTTATAACCTGTTTGTTGTGTGTTAATAGCATTGTGTTTACAGTGTTTACAGCATTAAACATCTTACCGCTAACAATTGATGAAAAAGCAATTCAACACATTGCATTGCATATATATTTATAAATATATATATATTTTATTTATTTATTTTTTCTTATTGATGATACATTACCTCTATATAATAATGCACGTATTGGTGTTTGGCACATGGACATGCGAGTGAGTGGGTGTGGGTGAGGATGGTGGAAGGGAGATCAACCACCAGAGCACCGTGGGGGGTCGGCACATCTGAACTAGAAGATGCTAGGATGGGGGCCAGGAGGAGGGGCTGTGCGGTGCAGTAGACCAGCTCCGCCATGCATCTGGATACTTTCTCTTCACCCCCAACACCCCCCCCCCCCCCAAAAAAAGGGGTTGAACTCAAGGTAAATACAGCAACAAATAAACTTATACCACTAAGGGCAACAAAAAGAAGTGGTTAGTGGTAGGCACCGTTGGCAGTCGGTTTGGCCCGCACACGCAAACGCATGGTTGCGTGTCGCACGAGCAGTGTGTTCCAAAAAAAAACGCAACTGGATCTACATCTATAGCAGGTGGTAGTCATGCCGGGGGGGGGGGGGGGGGGGGGGGAGAAAGAGAGGGGGGGGGAGCGTCTGGACGGTGCAACTGTGCTTCTGGGGTCGAAAACGATAAATTAAAAGGTGGTGGTGGGTCCGCTTGCTGGCCGGCCAGGAGGACGGGCAGCTGGGTGGCGGCGGCTGGTGTATGGGAGAGGGTGTATGGGAGGTGGAGTCGAGGTGAGGTGAGGTGAGGCGGAGCAGGGGTGCTGGGTGTTAGTGGAGGTGGTGGCAACTCAGCTTCCACTTAGAAATGCGGGGAGGCGCCGGGTGGGGGGCTATAAATGGCTCATTTTTTTTCGGACAGGGAGGTGAGGGTTGCTGATGCTGATGCCACAGCATCAGCGGCCGCTCGTTCCTCCCCCCTGTTCCCCCGGTGGTGGGGGGGGGGGGGGGGGGGGGGGGGGGAATGGGGGCACACCTGGTGGAGGCAGGCGAAGGAGGGGCGGACCTCCCGGACGGCAGGGACGGCATGGACCTCATGTGCGACGAGGAGTCGTGGGGGCGCTCGGTGGAGCGGGACCGTGACGCGGGGCGGTCTATTGTGGGCCGCTGGTCCGCCGAGCGGGACCGCGCGGGGTATTCGTGTCTATCGGCGGCTCCGTGGCTCCTGGGGAGGTCAGTCAGAGATAGGCAGGTACTCAGTTGGGTGGGGGGGGTCCACAGTAGTCAGGGGGGAGAGTGGGGTGATGGGGGGAGGCGGCAGTGGGGTGAGCGCTGGCTGGCTATGTGCTGCATGTGTGAATGAACAGGGTGGACAAACCCTGCAGTTGCGGTTGGTGTCCATGTGGGGGCCTGGGAGCAGCGCTGGCCCTGGATTGTGTTGGCGTGGTTTGAGGTGGGGCTACATGTGAGAGACATACGTGACGTTGAGGTGTCTTTGGGTTGTGTAATGTGTGTCATGGCAATTTGTTCGGGGTAGGGGGCATTTTTTGGCACTGGTAGAAGGATGCAGATCCTGTTGTTGTTCGACAGCTGCGGGGAAAGCCGGTTAAGTCACGTAGACACACACACACGATATAACACAGAAACATCAGGACACACAAGTTATTTCTTATAAACCAACCACATACTAACTAGGTCAGATATAGCTATATCATCATAGTTTTATACACAGTGTTCCATTCTGCAACGAGGACATGGACTGAGGGATTAAGGTGAGGAGCATGCATATTGTGAAATACATACACCGTATTCTAGTGCATCTCAAATAATACAAAATTATAAATTTTTATTGAGTCAACAGTGAAGCCCCATCATTGCACAAAACAATAAAAGAATTAAACAAAAAAATAAAACCGCTAATAGCCAGTAGACACTCAAATAAAACAAATAAAAACAATTTTGGTCATCTTCAAGTTACCCACCAGGGGAATTGATTCACTAGATGACTTAAAAATGATTATATTCAGACTGGATGGAGCTCTGTCCGTCACAACCTTGTAGCGTTTAATTAAGCAGGGGGAATGAATGTCCAGTAGAGGTGGTGCACCCGTGCTTCCAACAGAAGTGATTAATAAAAACATCTTTATGTTTACGAGATCAATGAACAAGAAAATAATGCTAATCCATGAAACATAATGTGGTGTTATGATGCAGTAATAGGCTTTAGGTAACTGTAAATTAACAGCTACCATATGGTCTAATAATCATTTTCTAATGGAGACGTTAACTACGGTATTAACTTACATATTTAATGTAAAAGAAGAGGGTTAACCTGAACCCTTAACCACTAACCCTCTTCCTCACCCTTGTGTGAATGCTATACAATAATGTTATTACTGCACCCTTATATTAATTAATGGGTCATTAACGTACACTTATCATGAAGTGTTACCAGTAATATGAGCTCTGACAAATACACGACCCTCATTCTTTACAGCGTAGTTTAGAATGTACACCTTGGTTTGGATAGACACTAGAGTACTAATCATTTGCATTTGGAATAACGAGTAGTCCAAGTTTTCACAGTGATCGTGTTTTGCCGAGGGAGGGTGGGGGGGGGGGGGGGGGGGGGGGGAGGTTCACACAAGCATTCACTAATGCTTGTCTTTCCATGCTGTTCACCAGCTCCATCTTATCCACTCCCACCCCCCTCCATCTTTCCTTCCCCCTCATTTCTCTTTCTCTGCTACTTCTACTCCAGCTGGAAATGGAGAGAGTAACCGTTTCAACAACAGGCAAATCTATTACATCCTCTGCTGGCTGCCATGGAAACGCCGGCAACTGTATTTCCTCTGCCAGCCTCGACAAAAGCATGGAGACATAGAAAGAGCAAGAGAGAGAGAGAGAGAGAGAGAGAGAGAGAGAGAGAGAGAGAGAGAGAGAGAGAGAGAGAGAGAGAGAGAGAGAGAGAGAGAGAGAGAGTGTGAGAATGGGGGCCAATCTAGGCTGGGCAGAGCCCCATTGGGAGCCCAGCTGGGCTGAATATGCTGCTTTAATACAGATAGTGAAGCCCTGGGACTCGAGTTCTGAGACCTCATCACCTTTTTGAGAAGCATAAACGCTGCAGGAGTGTGGATGTTATGTCTCCAGACGGCAGCAGGCACGAACTTGATGAGGAAAAGAGCAATTTGCATTTCGCTGGGTGAGGGGGAGAGGGAGTTGACATGGGCACTGACAATTACCTGCATTTTGTTCCAGATGGACGGTTGGCACCGGGTGTCACTGAACGGTCAAAGCAACCGGGTCTGACTGAAGTATACAGTACCAGTACCAAACTCACACTCAATACAGAACATGTATGATCAAACAGATACAGTGCGGTACCAGTAAGTTCATAGACTCAATATGGTACCTGTCAGTTCAAAGAGTCAAAACGGTACCACTACGTTCAGACAGACTAGATATGGTACCAGTATGTTAAACCAGACTCAATACGGTACCACTATGTTCACACAGACTAGATATGGTACCAGTATGTTAAACCAGACTCAATATGGTACCACTATGTTCACACAGACTAGATATGGTATCAGTATGTTAAACCAGACTCAAAACGGTACCAGTATGTTCACACAGACTAGATATAGTACCAGTATGTTAAACCAGACTCAATGCTGTACCAGTATGTTCACACATAATAAATGATGGTACCAGTATTTATACACATTATCAAATATGGCACCAGTATGTTCACACATATTCAATTATGGCACCACTATGTTCACACAGAATCAATACAGTACCAGTATGTTCACATATAATCAATTATGGCACCAGTATGTCCACACGGAATCAATACGGTACCAGTATGTTCACACAGAATCAATAAGGTACCAGTATGTTCACACAGAATCAATTATGGCACCAGTATGTTCACATTGGGAAGGAGGAAGAGGGACCATTGAAACAGGGAGCATCCATCCCTGATGCCAGTCTACCGCTGGCCAATAAGCAGTCACTACCCATGCCACAGAGAAAATACCAAAAAAATGACCTCACACAGGACCAAACTCTCCACTGATCAACAGGAATGCACGAACAAGGTACAACC
>NC_079422.1:13584030-13599030 GCF_026213295.1 Gadus chalcogrammus
TGCATGAGGACGACATGAATGTAATTTCTGATAGCACTGATAGTGTTACTGTATCCTATTGCTGACAATTTCCTGATACTGCAATCGGATACAGCAAGAGAGTACATTTGGTGGAGAATACTGCTGATGGAAAGGAAAGGCCAACTTCTGCCTCTCCCAACCTTTCCCAGTAGATTTTCTCAACACCCGTTACCGATCTCATTTGTCAAAATTAGCTCGTACCGTTTTTGCTGAAGGGCTTTGAGCATGTGGTCATGCCACGATTGTAGAAAATAGTATTGCATTACTTTGGTCTTAGTGATAACACATTTTGTAATGTACTTGTATGGCCATCAACTGTTATGTTGTCCTCCAAATTCATACTAACTGGAACACATTGATTGCAGAAGACAAAAGTGCAGTACTGCTAGTGTCAACCATCATGGCAGGCGTACCCATGCCTAATGCTTCAGTAGAATGGGTACATGGAAGTGATTTTGCCGGCAGAGACTGCTACGATGGTTTGATCCCCCAGACCAGTGTTGTCGGCACACCTTTGCCTGCTTTGTGGTTGGCTGTGATCCTATTTTAATCATGTTCATTGTTCTAAAGGCGGGATTGTATAATGACGGCAGTATAACGTGTCAGTGTTACACCAGCAGCTTTGGTAACGAAAGCCACAGTGAGTGCCATTTAAATTTATCACTCGCATTCCTGATGGTAAAACCTAGATTAAAGTAATATTATCTATCAATAGTCTACTGCTAAGGCTTTAGGAACTAAAGCTTCAGATCAGTACCGTTCCAATCTATCTATTTATCTAGTGTTGAGATCTGTGTCTCTAGTACTATTTTTTATGGTTTGATGTGACGGCTAAGCCTATTAGCTTGTGGTCTCAAGTTTAGTGAGAGGAAGGGGTAGGGGGGGGAGAGAGAGAGAGAGAGAGAGAGAGGACTCTGTAGGATGGTGAGATCACAGCTAAACATGGGGGGGGGGGGGTTCCCTGGAAATGAAGAGAGGCGGCGGACTAGCGTGAGGCAGCGAGGCTCTAGAGAGAACGCTCAGTTAGCTGTGGGTGGGTTTTGCCTCAGCTACTGTACTGATCCACAAAGCCCCGTCTGCCCGCCTGTCTAACGATTGTTCTGTCTGTAAGTCTGTCTGACATATTGTGCCCTCTGTCTCTCTCTCTATTGGCATTGTGTTCCCATCTCAAAGATATTACCATCCAACTTTAAAAGTGCAAACCATTACAATGCACTTGAAAGGCATCATGGGGGGGCAGATGTCCCTCTCTTCCGCTCTGTCTCTCCAACACCCCCCTACTGGGAGTGTGTAGAGGCAGGAACCGCATCGAGCCAGTGGAGATCTCACCCCCCACCCCCCACCCCCCACCCACCTCCATATGTTGGTTTAGTTATGTGTTTCAGCACAAGCAGAATTCTGATTCTGGCTTATGCCGACACAGAACATAAATAGACAGAGAACCTAACTAGAGACAGAAAAGTTAACTACACAGAGAACATAACTAGACAGAGAACATAACTAGACAGAGATCATATCTAGACAGAGATCATAACTAGACAGAGATTGAAGCCAGGCCCTGGTTTGACTGGTTTCCAGTGAGTGAAGCGAGGCTCTAGTTTGACTGTTTCCGAGCGAGTGAAGCAAGGCCCTGGTTAGACTGGTTCCCAGTGAAGCAAGGTTCTAGTTTAACTGGTTCCCAGTGAAGCAAGGTTCTAGTTTAACTAGTTCCCAGTGAAGCGATGCTCTAGTTTAACTGGTTCCCAGTGAAGCAAGGTTCTCGTTTGACTGGTTCCCAGTGAAGCGAGGCTCTAGTTTGACGGTTTCCCAGTGAAGCAAGGCTCTCCTTTAACTGGTTCCCAGTGAAGCAAGGCTCTAGTTTGACTGGTTCCCAGTGAAGCGAGGCTCTAGTTTGACTGGTTCCCAGTGAAGCGAGGCTCTAGCTTGACTGGTTCCCAGCGAGCGAAGAAGCTGAGCGCCATACCCGTGATTACGCCGACTCCCTCTTCACAGTCGTAGTCGGAGATCTCGCTGTCGCTGATCCTCTGAGATCCTTCAGGACGGAGGGGGAAAAGAGGAAGGAACGAGGGAGGGAAGAGGGAGAGAAGGAAAGGAGAGAAAGACAGAGGGAGAAGGTTAATTTGTGCAGGGGGGAAGAGATACATTGCTTCAATCAGACACTCATGTTAAAGCGTAAAGTGTGGGTTATATTGAGTGTTGTATAAGGTATAAATATAATACAATATGTACAGGTAATACAGTACTCCTAAACCATGACGATCTACTCTATGACTTTGGTATATATATGTAACTGAATTTTCCTTCTCGGTCCCACCTATGCTTCACTATCAATGGACGAATGGAATGAGACCTTGATTGATGACATCGCTTGTACTGTGTGTGTGTGTGTGTGTGTGTGTGTGTGTGTGTGTGTGTGTGTGTGTGTGTGTGTGTGTGTGTGTGTGTGTGTGTGTGTGTGTGTGTGTGTGTGTGTGTGTGTGTGTGTGTGGGTGGGTGCATTCACGTGTTTTGTATCCTAAACATGAGACGTTAACTCAACTCCATCCAATAAAAGCTCACATTGCTGGCCGACCAGCCTTCATGCTCTATCCTCATCTGAGAGGTGGCGCTTTTACATTGACATGTCCAATCTTTTCATTTACATCTGAGTTTGGCGTGGGGCCCCTGAGATTGGTAGATCAGACACATCCACATACACACAAACACATACACACACACACACACACACAGATTTTCAACTTCACTTTCACACAAACATGCACACACAGACACACATCTATCTCAATGTTGATTCCCGCTTCCACGAGTACATGGCTGTTCACACCACTTAAACAAAATGGATCCTTTGCTTTGCTTTCTACAGAAATAATCAGTGCTACACTTGTCTTCAGCCCGACTCCGACCCCGGTGTGTCTGCGGACTCTCCTTTTGGTTTCAGTTTTGCAGCTGTCAGTTCTTGAATCTCACACTAACACACCAGCCAAAGAGCGACTGAGCCCAGGGAAGGTGATTTGTCTGTGTGGAGTGCCAGGTACTGACAGGACCGGGCTGCGGATTGTACACCGCGTGTCGCTAGAGTACAACATACTAAGTCCTATTGGGTAACCAAAAAGTGAGGCCACTTTTCTCTGGGGTTTGATAATGAGAACAATATAGAATAATGCAGATGAATTACAATTATTTCTATAAACTCACTATTTCAGCACACACCAACAACAAGTCAAGGTCTATTGAATGCAAAATAGCGAAATATTTTGCTCTTTCAGAAAAAGGGGAATACATTGGGGATAAAAGTAAGGACTGAGAAGCGAAGGAAAGGAGAGGAATAGGGTTCGGGTTTGGGATTACAAAAATAAAATTTATTATAAAGACAGGAGTGAAACGGCATCCTAACCTCCGCAGTATGAACCTAAACCAGCAGGAAGTCATGGATAAACTACACTAACCAAGGTTTGTGTATCGAGCTTTCCGGATTTGATTTGTGATAATGGGAGCGCTTAGAAGAAATCTAAATGTATAAAAGTATTACATATTTGCCGTTGTTGGAACTGCATTGTTATGTGATGCGTAACATAACGTAACATAACATAACATAACATTTGGTCTGCGCAGACTTGTCATCACAATCCCATAAACGGGTCTGTTTGATTTGAAACTGTTTGACGTGGTAAGTAATCCATTTCCGTTTCATTATGTCTTTACGAGGGAAAGGATCAGGGATTGTGGGATAGGATTGGGGGGAAAACTGTCGACAAATAAGGAGAGATTATTGTGTCCCAAATCTCCAGTTACTCCTAAAGAGAGGTGCACATGTCTGTTAACAAATTGGCGCATAGGGTAGAATAAATATGTACCAATATTTGAAATTGACTAAATGTGGACGAATGCAAATAAATCAAGATAGGCTGGAGAATTGGGGCACGGGAATGGTTGCCTTCAAAACGCACAGTAACACTCAGGGGCTTCCCAAAGAGGCACAGGAGGGGACCCCATGTCCTTTACCTGAGTTGTACGGGCCTTTATCTGTGAAATCATAAGCAGGCAAACAACGCACCCGAGATGTTAAAACGGCAGAGCAACCAAAAGCCTACAAATGAGCTGTCTGAGTGAGATCTAGTGCCTCTTTAACACAAGGAACCTGCTGAAGACGGCAGCAGATCCTCATTAAGTCCTGATGGAGTGCCAACATATGTTCCCAGCATTTCACAGGTTCTCTAATTGGTGATTTTGAAGTAATTTTGACTCCCATCTTTGGTTCAGAGTCACTGCCATGCATTTATTAATAAATATAAAAAATATCACATTTTGAATATCTGGGCAAGGGCATTGCTCTGCAGAAATATAATGCAGGTTGTTATCCTGTCATAGACACGCCAACTATATTTTATAAAATCTCTCACCGTTTCTGTGTTTGAACAAAGGGATTACAAAATATCATATATCTACAATAAATCAAGCATTTATATAAAACCAAACTAATTCTGGGTTGAAATTAGCAGATAGAGGGCATAAAGCCAACGACCCGCTCACTATGTAGATATAGGGTGGTCATTCTGAGGTAACGATAACAATGCATATCTTTATTTTTATGAGATTATACCCTAATCCAAACATATTTATGGATGTAATACTAAATTCCTGCCAAGTCTGTGCCACTAGAGGGCACTAAATGCTACACACTGCACCTTTAAGGAGGGGGTGCGGAGGGGGGGCTACGTACTCTGTAGCCGGCGCGTGGGGCTCTCCCCGTGGAGCTGCCTGCGCTGGGTGTTGGGGGAGGCACGGGGCAGGGGCAGCGAGGAGACGTCGTGGGTCTGGAGCTTGTACCAGTGGGGCTCGTCGTCCAGCAGTGCCGTCTCCAGCTCGATCAGGATCTGAGACACACAGACGGACCGGGATGAGGTGACATCTTACAGTGCACACACTGTATGAGTGTGTGGGTTTGTACGATATAGGCACAGACTGCATACATACACTGCATACATACACTGCACACATACACTGCATACATACATTAATACATAGCATACACAAGTGTCATACTCATAAACAAACACACACACACCAAACACACATGTCATTGTTGAACTATGGGGTTAGCCAGGGTGAGACTCGGTTCCCCCCTTAATAAAAAAGAGTTTATTTAAGAAGGTCATTTAACCATATTCAAACAATATTCAAAAACGATTATCTTCCAAAGGTACCAAAGGTAATTAGCTACTTTGACAGGATGAGGAATAAGTATAGACTTAATGCATGAAAATTACATGTAGAATTATTTTGAAAAAGGGAACACACACCCAGCTCAGACTTAAATGATGTAGGAAAAATAAGCATGCTGCAAATATCAACAGTTTTTCAGTGATTGTTCTCCTTTCATCAATCTCAAATTATGTTAAATTGTGCTTTAACACAACAATTAAAGTACGAAAACATTGAATGTTCATATACGGAGACCCCCTAAAAAAGGTAGAACCGTCAGACCATTGCTGTAGTAATATTGCAAGTTAATGTGTGCATTGGGAAGTGAGTGGACCAGGGCTGAGGAAGAAGGACAATGTGAGGGGGCCGTGGATCTGCTCACCTCTCCCAGGAACTCGCTCTCCTCTTCCCGGACACGGGCCTGGTCCCACAGCGTGATCTCCAACATGCGCTCGCGGAACTCCCGCCGGTGCACGGGGGAGTACATAAAGGTCTGGTTCCATTTGGGCTCTAAGGATTTCTTTACCGTTTTTGTTCTCCTCTTGCTTTTGTCACTGGAGGAACAATAATTCAAACTGTTTTTATTTACAACCACGGCAGGGAACAGCCACGAAAACACACACACACACAAGCACACGTACACACACACTCACACATACATACGCATACACACACGCACACTCAAAAGCACGCAATCACAAACACGGGTCACTGGTACATGGCACAGAATAGAGCACGACACTGCGGCATGCTGGGAGACACACACAGGGGAGCCTTCGTAAACACTATTTTAGTCATTAGATAAGGAAAGCAGATTAACTTGCACAAACTCATACAAGCCTAAAGGCAGCTATACTTTCCATACAACCTTGACTGGTCTTTCTTTCTAACAAATAGCAGATATAAAGCAATTCAGCCCCTGCACACCACATACAAATATCCATTTTATCGCTCTTACATCACACCTACATATCAACCGGCAATACAAACTATAAGATCTATAAGATAACACTAGATAAGCTACGATGTAGAGGGGGAAAGTTGGTGGGGGGGGGGGGGCGTAAACTGTTCCTTCTCTTACCTTCTGTCAGGCAGGAAGTAGATTTTGACGTAAGGGTTCCTGGGTCGGCCATCTTCCCTGGATGGCAGGTCCTTGGCGCCGAGGATGGTGACAATGAGCTGATGGCCCACCTTGTCATACCACAGTTTGACCTGCAGGGGGCGAAGGGGAGCAGACACTTCAGGATGAGAGAGTGCTGTATATGCCACAGCAATTTGAAAAAAGTAATGCATAAAAAAACAATCTTAAGCTTAAAAATAGCAGCGATGCAGGAGAAGACGTGGAAGTGGAGGCCGGATGGAGAGCGGTGTATATAACATTTTCTTGATGCTGCTTATTGTGTCTTTAATACAAAATGTTATGTGGCTCTAGTTCTAAGATGTAATATTGGCGACACTGTGCAAACATTGTATTCTCCTGCATCTGCCCAATGCAGTTAAACAAAGATAAAGATTTTGAACAGCTCGCATGCTGCAGGGAAATGTCTCAAGGCTGAGGTTTCAGGAAGACATGAGCAAACCAATGGTTTTGCCAAATATGCAATTCTGAATTTGAGATCCCTATTGATGCTTTGATGTCGAGGTTTATTGACTAGTTTATAATTTATATGATATTTGATCATTTAAGTAAACAATAGTGTAACAATATGGGTGCTTGTACTGACTGTGCAGCCCTGTGGGGGTGCCTACTTTCAAATGTAGTTTCCAATGCCAATATAATATTTACTTTGGTTGATGATCATTTGAAGCGGAGCTATGGAATGCTAAAGGACACTTTCTGTGAAGTCAGCAGTGTTTGCTCGCCTGCCATGGTCCTGTAAACCTGTAATGTCTTCTTCAATAGCGTTCTCTCCGTTAATTCAGTGCATATTGATAGTAAGAAATCAACCATGCGTGTGGTTGTGAATGGACCCGTATGGACACATGTTCACGGCAAACACTTAGAAGAGGAGGAATCTCCTTAAAATGAAGACGTGGAGGTGAAATCAAAGAAAGCCGATGAATGTAAATAAAATTGTCTTCTAAGTACCGGTCCATACTTTGCATGTTATGATTGTGGAAAGGGGGTGACACATAGGGTTTGGACCAAGGCTTTGTTTGTCTGCGTGTCATGCAGCCAGGCAAGGAAAGGCATTCAAGAAACGACTTGACATCGGCACGCAATACAGAGCAGGGAGCCTGAGGTCAAGGGATGTGTGTTTACTATTCATTTTAAACAAATTAAGGACTATGGGTTTTAATGTGTCCTAGCCACTGGTTAACAGAAAGGAGAGGAGTACACTATTTTTATAGCAGGCTACATGATACAACATTTAGACACAAACAAACAAGACTCCCAAACTGCCCATTTTATAAGGTTTTTAGAATTATGTAAATTAGTGAAAACAAAAGACATGCATATTCTGTTTTTCATATATCAATATGATAAAGAAAATAATAAGGACAACAGCATCCCCAGTAAATGTAAACAATTCAATATACTAAATATATAATGTATATATAGAACTGTGATGATAGAATTAATGCGGACTATAAGAGCCTCCCAAAGCCAAATAAGCATCAAAGGCTTGGTTGGTTTGAAGTCTGATATTTGAGTGATATAAATTATTATTTATTAATTAATTCACATCTGCAAAGAAATACGCCATCTGTTCACACCCAGCCGCAGAGAGTGAACTATGTTGTTTTTTTTGATGCAGCATGAAAATCCCCTCCCATCTACCTCAATGTGCTGTTTTATATCCTTTTACCTTATATTGTGATTGACAGAGATTTTTATGGCATTCTGTGATGATAACCATAAGGAGGGGCTAATATCATTGTTCAGATACCATGATATACTTTGTTAAATAGAAGAAATTAAGAAAGAAGATGTTGAATGACATATCCAGGAAGACACCCTCCTAAATTGCCACAGCAGGGCAAGACCGTTACTGAGATAACTTTAGGAAAACAGGCATGGAAGAGGGTCTCTTCGAATAATAGCAATGTAGCTCAGAACCGTTGGGCATGCAATAGTATACCCGAGCATAATGGCAAGAATGGGTTAAAGGAAACGTGAAAAATATAACCATCGTCATGAAACTAGAGTCAAAATTAAAGGCAATAAGATGGCACGATGGACGGCACCGGAGGGAAGTTAAAGCGGCCATTTCCCAGGGAATGCATTTTCCAGAGTATGGAAACAGAAAAGAAAGGCCATGTCAACAGTCAAGGAGCGTAGACCAATAGAAAGCACGGGCTGGAGGGCCCATTACCTGAACCCTAGGGGGGAAAGGCGCTGTTCTTCTACTAAGGCTTTGGCTCTGGGTAAGCAAAATTGAACAGCAAAGAAAAACAAAAAATCTGCAATAAAACCAAAACCCCACGACAAAACAGACACACAACGAACTCATACATTTATACAAGAGACCTATTAGATGAACTAAACACAAGGACAGCATACTCTGAGTGAACAATTAGTGCTCATGCGTTCTTTATTCATTGCAAGTGTACGGGAGTGTGGGTTGCAGCAGCTATTCACTAGACTGTTCTTCTGAGGCCAACCCGCCCCAAAAAGAGAGGCTTTTGGAGAGAAATTATCGATGACTCATCGTCTTTATGAGTCATCGTCTTTTATTTCTCTACCGGACGATTTTCCTCTGCGCACGTTTGCGTCACAGTGACGCACCTATTGACAATTGTAACCTGCCAAGCAAAACTTTTATTCATTTCATTGTTCGCTTGTTTAAACTGCAGTAAACGGTTGCCCAGAGTTAACTGAGCTTCTCATAAAATGCATGATCTGCAACTGCGGTAAAATACAGGGTTTTTTTGTGTAGTGAGTTGGTAGATACATTTAGTTATAAATATATTTGGTGTACAGTAAACATACATCTTGGCAGTAAGTACTTAGACCCATTAAGTAAATTAGACCCATTTTCCTTCTTAGGGCTAAGGTAAAAAGAGAGGTCTTCAAAGCCTATATGTGTATCCTACTGCTAAGGACTAGCAGGAGATTAGACAAGGAAGGCCACATATCTAACCAAATTCCCTCTTGGAGTCTTTTGATTGAGTTGATTTAGTGGCTGGTGTCTTAAAGAGCCCTAAGTTCAAGAGCCTGGGCTAAGTTCCTTGCCCCAGGGGTGTATTTTACAGCAGGTTAATGGACAACCCACCGTAACCTTATCTAGAGTCCCACACCGGGCTGGGACAGGGCCAGTGGAACTGACTCACAGGCTCACTGTGTTCCCTCAGAGTTACACCTACCTGAACATGGACCTCTAACTCCACGGTCTAATCATTAATCGACCTAAATTGCTTCATCTCGTCCATAACGCTGTCACATCAAATGCGAACTAGTTAATCATGCTTTTATAATGTCGCATAAATCCATGAAGCCAGTTCAGTTGAGGCACGGTTGGAGACCTAGCGCCACTAGGTCGGGCATTTTTGTTCTCGAGAGCGGCAAGTATAAGCTACGTATATCAGCTACAGCTCAAATCCTCCTGCCTTTTTGGACTCTACTGCAAATCTATCTGCTGGCCGGGTCAAAGTTGAAACCATTTCCACTCGGAACGTGTGTCATCACCACGGCAACTTTCTGTGGAGCTAGGTGCATGGCCCTCCTTCCCTCCCCTGAATTTGCTGCAGTGCTTTCTCTATCGGAGTACAACGAGGGAGTGGCTCCCAGATGGTCTCCAACCGCGTCTCAAATGTACAAGCCTGGTCTGGGTCCTAACGTCGTCAAGGTGATGCGACGCAACGCTCTTTGATCTGTCTCGGTGTGTCTTGCCCTGCCTCTGTTGTTCTATCACGATGTATTTTGAATGTCGTTTAATGTGTTTGGATTGTGTTACACGTCAAGCACTTTGTTCATCTGCTTGAATAAAGTCTCTTGTTATTATTATTACTGTTCAGAGTAGCACAGTTTGGTATTGTTGTAGCGCTTACTGAGAGCTGTCCTGAAAGGTACTGAGGAGCATCCCTCAGCATGCTGGGACTCATGGGGGACGTGACGGAGATGGAGGGACGGTCCATCTTCTGAGACTCAAAAGAGCTTGAACCTGACAAGAGGGGCGAGAGACAGACAGAGAGGCAGAGATAGGGTGAGGGTGAGAACGAGAGAGGGAGAGAGACAGAGAGACAGGGAGAGAGAGAGGCTGAGATACTTGCTTTTCTGTGTAAAGTGTTGTGACATGAGTGACACGAGTGACAAGATGAAAAAATCGGTTTGTAGTGAAATCAGAGGAGCAGGGACTTAAAGAAAGGGAGAGAGAGAGAGAGAGAGAGAGAGAGAGAGAGAGAGAGAGATTAAGAAAGAGGAGGAGAGAGAGAGAATAAGAAAGAGAGAGACAAAGAAAAAAAGAGGGAGACATGGAAAAAAAGAGGGCGTACTTGCCGTTATAGAGGGTGAGACCAGATGAAAGGAAGAGAGAAAAAATAAAAGAAAGAAAAGAAAAAAGGGGCGAGTGAAGCATAGAGCGACACAATGATGGAATCCTCTCTCCCAGACGGTCCCTTAGCTTGATGTTTCTGGGCTGATTAACCGGGTTAAATGGGCCAATGAGGGGGGGCTGGGGAGAGGACACGTCGCGACCACACTCACTTGATTCCTGTTGTGCGTGTGTGCTGTCCGGTATCCTCGGAATATCGCTGAAACGGAGAGAGAGAGAGGGAGAGAGTAAGAGAGAGGGGGGGGGGGGGGGGGGGGGGGGGGGGGGGGGGGGGGGGTGGGGGGGGGGGGGGGGGGGGGGGGGGGGGGGGGGGGGGGGGGGAGGGGGTGGGGGGGGGGGGGGGGGGGGGGGGGGGGGGGGGGGGGGGGGGGGGGGGGGGGGGGTGGGGGGGGGGGGGGGGGGGGGGGGGGGGGAGAGAGACAGAGCGAGAGTGTGGTGGGGGTAGAAAAGTGGTGAGTACACGTTTAAGATTTTAAGACAGAGGAGACGGATGGGAGCGGAGCAGGAATAGGAGCACAGAGGAGCACTCGAGGCTAATGCTAAATGCGCTGCGCTTTCGGGGCGCTCATAAGCACGGCATTTGTCTTCATTTAGCGTAGCCGCTAGCCTGAGATGTGCCAATGCGGTGGGTAAAAGAGAGAGGGAGAGGGAGTGACTGCCTGGCTCCCGGTCTGTCTCTCTCTCCCACTCCACCTACTCCCTCCTCGGGGAGCGAAGCCGAATGCAGAGCTCAAAGGCAGGCAGAGACTAATGTTTAATTAGCTAATATGCAGCGCTGCTTGGTCCAACTGCACATTGGGCTCTCCCTGCTGGAGACTTGATGATAAAAGCCCAGCCTCCCGGACCACCACCACGACCACCCACCACCACCCACCCGAGTCCACACCAATCCGCTCGTTTTCCTGCCTCTCCCCTAAAATCCCTTCTAAATATCGGAATCAAAAACCATCTGCAATATTTTTGATCATATTCTATCAATGAGCATATCCGTTTATACCCAGAAAAAGACGGCAGATATAATTTCAAGCCTCAAATGTTTCATTTGTGAAACATGTGTTGGAATGCTTTGATCACACACACGTTAAGGTGCTTTCACTTGAGAAGCGTTTGGATACCCCTAGGTCAGGCGGTGTGGTCCCACGACACGTATAAATCACACAAAATCAGCTGACAACACCCTGGCTTTTTGGACTGTAGTGCACGTCATGTGCCACTCCGCAGCAAACCACCGTGAGGTTGGTGATCCAGGCGCTCCTCGAGTGAACACGCCTTAGCAGTACCAATGTCTCACCCTATTGGCCTGGACACCACCAGCTCCACCTGGGCCTCAGGCTTGGATTCCAGAATGATATTGTAAACTTCTTTAAATGTGGCTCCTTGTAAAAGTGTCCCGTTCCATTCCAGCACCTGGTCACCTGCGGACAGATATTTGACAAACACCATAATCAGCGACGTGTATTTGAATGATCAGGTAAACTAGACAAAGACACATAGAGAGAATCATGTGTCTGTGGCATAGAGACATAGACACATGTTCAGTGTCTGTGGCATAGAGACATAGACACATGTTCAGCGTTGTGTCTTTAAATCATCAGGCCATCCTTGTGGGTGTGGCTCAGATCTCTCTTATCGCAAAATGTATAGAAGCACAGAATTAATATTTTTTAGGACTGAAGCGTCAGGTTTTTTTCCTACCTGGTCTCAGGTGCCCGACCGTGTCCGCTAGACTCCCTTTCCTCACTTTGGTGATGAAAGCACAGAGTCTCCCAGATTCTGTCATCTTTCCCCCCACCACCTGCAGAGGAGAACGGGGAGGATGGGTACATGTGTACATCCGTTCACAAAGACACCAATCAGTGAGTCAATGAATTGATGAATCGACAACTCTGTCTGTTGGTCTGTCTGTCTCTCCTTCAGTCGGTTCTCAATTATGAACATATATAAAGCAATGAATATGTACAATCTATAAATCCACAAACACTTCACATTGCCTTGTTTTCCTATTTTATTCTTCAAAGAATCTTGCTGTGGTCACTCACTGCTCGGGCTTTTTCCGCCTGCGAGGCGCGTTGCCTGAATAAAAATAAATAAATAAAGGCATTATGTGTGGAGGAGAAAGGGTCCACCCTGTGCTTTGCCATCTCCTCTGCAGGACCGCTCTTACTAGCCTCAATAGTCTGCTGTTCTGAAGCGTGGCTACAAGCCCCTGGGCAGCATGTGTACTGTACCACACACCCCTGCTCTCCACTCAGCATGCACAGGCTTCGTATGTCTCTCTCTCTCTCTCTCTCTCTCTCTCTCTCTCTCTCTCTCTCTCTCTCTCTCTCTCTCTCTCTCTCTCTCTCTCTCTCTCTCTCTCTCTCTCTCTCTCTCTCTCTCTCTCTCTCTCTCTCTCTCTCTCTCTCTCTCTCTCTCTCTCTCTCTCTCTCTCTCTCTCTCTCTCTCTCTCTCTCTCTCTCTCTCTTTCTTAATGGCAGCTGAATGCCAATATACAAAAGTGCTTAGGGAAGTTCCGCTAAATGAAATGGCTTTATGTAACGAACGTGGACCCAGTGAGGGGAAGAGAGAGAGAGAGAGAGAGAGAGAGAGAGAGAGAGAGAGAGAGAGAGAGAGAGAGAGAGAGAGAGAGAGAGAGAGAGAGAGAGAGAGAGAGAGAGAGAAAACGGGAAGGAAGAGAGAAAGGGGGAGGTGGGGCGTAGATAAAGTCTATTGGAGATGGACAGCATCGGCAGGGGATGGGCCCGTGAGTGATGGACTGACTGCCGAGGTTGAAAGGCCTCGCTCGGCTGGTGCTGAGCGGACAGAAGCACATAGTGCAGAGCTGACACGCCGACGCGCCGTGCATGTGTTTGAACAGTGGGCGGAAATAGAATGAGAAATGAACCCACATTTAAAGCAGGGTTCTTTAGGCGTTGCGCTGGGATGGAGCGGCCACCAAAAATAGGGGGATTGCACCAAATCATGGGCATGACATCACCCTGATCCAACGATAGTGAACCGAAGGGTTGGGATTGATTCTAATCACAAGGGGGGCTGTTTCACAACTATGGGAGAAAGCTATAACAATACAGATTACAGGGGCGCAGAGTGAACATTTCTTTAAAAGCTTTGGATATAATCAAATATACCTTAATAGTGTGAATCACATCTATAATGAGTACAGCCGAGGGGTGGGTAAAATCAGCCCGACAAGATGAATAGCCACAGAAGAATTCCGTGCTGCTAATGCCACGGAATCATCCTCCATACCGCAGATCATTATTGACGCCGCAGAAATGGTAAAAGTGCACATGATGGTGTGATTCTTTGAAAAGACGCAGAGGACACATAGCACCCGGGACGCTGCTCAGACACAGTCACAGAGAAGCAGTGAGGGGTTCGAGCTGCTCACCTTGAGTCCCAGCAGGGCCCCCGAGTCTCGGGGCACACTCCCGTCCTTCATGCGCTTGTTGAGCAGAATGCGTCCTATCAGGCGATCCTCATCTTTGGAAGCCTGCCATGTCACTGGGTGCTACAAGGTCAGAGTGACAACACACAGCCTGTGTTTTACAACTCATTCACTTAAGAGTTATCACTTCAGACTTCAGTTCATTGTGATGGGGCGGAGGGGGGTGGGGTGGGGGGGGGGGGGGGGGGTTGGGTGTTGGATGGGGGGGAGGGAGCTTGTGGTGGGGAGTGGGTGAACAGGTTTGTCAATTCAAGTGAGATAAGGAGAAGCTCGCACAAACTCTGCAGAAATCCTACTTTTAAATGGCTACATGTTTTTCGAAGCGGTTTACATCCACTTGTTGAACAAGGCCATGGATAGATAGATAAAACAAATTCAAAAGAAATGTTGGCAGAGCACACGCCCTGTATGGCCTTAAAGGTCTATTAGGCGGATTTCAGGATGGGGTTGAGCTTGTGAGAGCCTGTCCCTGCGCCGGTGGAGACTAGAGCTTCATGCAGCAGCGACCCATGCAGAGATAACGCAGGCAGAGCCCCGACACTCGAGACGAGGGCTGTGGGCCTCTCGCTCAATGAGCGCTCCACGCAACACAAGGGTACACTAAGACCCACCTCAAGTGCACTATGTCGGGTTGTTTAAGAATAGGACATTATGCAATTGGCAAAAACGACGGGAATAGGGGGGGGCAAAAATGGCATTCTAGCAGACGAATAACAAATGGGGGATGAGTGTTTTTGTTTGTACTTTCTCAGGAAGATCATGAAAAGAGTGAAGGACAGCGATGGAATCAAAGCCACAAAACCCAAATGGGATGTGATCACAGACATGGCAGTG
>NC_079422.1:13601530-13626530 GCF_026213295.1 Gadus chalcogrammus
AACCTTTATGAGGTGTAACCTCTTGACCGAGGCAGCAGGCAGACAGTCGTGTAAGTTATTCCCTTATTAAAAGCCTGCTCCATTTTACATTCACATTGACGTTGGTTTAAAACAAAGCAGGGGTTTCCGCTATCTTATCCGGGCTGTATCTGCGAGAGGAAGCAGGGCAGATGGCTAATATGTTTAACGTGGCCCTGCCTTAACTGACCTCCATCTAAAGTGCACCAGGGAGAGCTTTTTAAGATGGAGCCCAGATTGTAAGTCCTTTGACAGCCGCATCAGTGGGCATCGGGCCTCAGGAAATGGGCAGCCTGAGTGAACGGCCATGATGGAACTGTTTGATGTTCCAGGGCATCACTCTGTTTTACTTCCCAGGTATTTGTGGTACAATCAATCAGCTTGTTTCTGAGTTATATATCTACTGTCTATGTACTCTGTGGGTTTATGTGTTGCCTTGAATAGCTTCTTGTGCGTATGGTTGTTCACTGCAGGGCTGTTTTCACAATTGTGTATTACACATACATGGCCACTAGAGGATCATTGGTTATCAGACCCCTAAAAGTAAGAGTGAGAAAGTTAATTTGTTTCGCGATAAGGCACTGATTCTCTTTTTTCTACCTTCGGTACCTAAAATGTTTTGCAAGAAGGAACATCCCACCACCACTTCTAATATGATTATAAGCTTAAGCTAATCAAAAATAGGGAAACGTATAGCCAGTTAAGATATAGGGTTGAACTTTCAAGAGGAAAAGGAACAATTGCTTTCTGTGAGGTGTGTCGGGAGTCTATTTGTAGAATGATACAGACATGGGTGGCCTGTGGTGACCTGTGTGAGTGATACTGTAGTTTTAATTAGCCAATTCTGGTATATGTTATGTTGTATGTGTTAAATATTTTGGGATAGTTTACAGAAGTTTCAGAATGGTGCTGATATGTTTCAAAAATGATAATACACAAATGAAATTGAGCATTATAGGATATATACTTGAATTAATTCATGAATGCATGAATTCAAAATTGACCAGCTGAATTGCTGTAGGTATGGTTATTAGAAAAAGAGCCAGTTGCCTTATAATTGTGTACTAGTGTGTGCATGTATCCGTGTCCAGTGTATGTTTGTACCCTTTTAAACTATGGCTGCAGTTGCCAAACTGCCGCCCTGTGAATTCATGCTACAACACCACATTTAAACACACTCCATCTCCCCTACAACAAAATGAATAAATTAGGAAATACATTAAATGCTGCACCTAATGGATCCATACTGGGTCATTTCTTCCTGCCTTAGGAGCCAATCAGAACCACTGATGGGCTGGGCATAAAAATAGACACTGCATGCTGTAAGATGCAAGGGGTGATTGTGTGTGTTTGTGTGTGTGTGTGTGTGTGTGTGTGTGTGTGTGTGTGTGTGTGTGTGTGTGTGTGTGTGTGTGTGTGTGTGTGTGTGTGTGTGTGTGTGTGTGTGTGTGTGTGTGTGTGTGTGTGTGTGTGTGTGTGTGTGTGCGTGCGTGCGTGCGTGCGTGTGTGTGTGTGTGTGTGTGTGAGATAGAGTATGTGTTGGGGGGGGGGGGGGGGTAAGGCAGGAGATTAACGCAGCTTAGATCCTTTTTTAATTTAAAATAAATATTTTATTTTCTCTCTTTATAGTTCTGTTCAATTCAGTATTTTTGAATATTTGGCCACCATTACGGAACTAAAAAGAAACTTAATTGTCAAATGTAAAAAACAAAGAAAGAACCTTCCCTATGAGATTGCAAGGTCAAACAAACATGCTTACACCCATTATCTCTCTCTGCCTCCCCCTCTAAACCCCTGTGTCTGTCTGTCTGTCTCTCTCTCTCTCTCTCTCTCTCTCTCTCTCTCTCTCTCTCTCTCTCTCTCTCGCTGTCTCTCTCTCGACCTGATACTACTATTCATTCATGGAGGGGAGTGTTAAAACCACTTAGTATACACAGTTAGGCGCTGTGATAACAACATTGGGTACGTCCCCAGATGGGCCATGCCCTCTCCGGCCCTCTGTTACCAACATGTGACACGGCTGATTAGCCTCTCTGGCTCCCAGCTGCTGCTCTGTCACAGCCACACACACCAGGACGCAGCTTAACCGGGACAGACGCCTTTGCAGGGGGAGTGACCTGCACTAACAGCGGCCGTGCGGTTGCATTAGCCCCCCTAAAGAAACAACTAAAAAGCCTACATCTTTGGGGTCTTTGGCTGCCCCCCTCTCGCTCTCTCTTGCTATCTCGCTCCCTGTCCCACTCCTTCTCTCTCCCTCTCTTTCTCTCTTTCTCTCTTCCTCACTCCCCTTCTCCCTCACTCCCCTTCTCCCTCTCTCTCTCTCTCTCTCTCTCTCTCTCTCTCTCTCTCTCTCTCTCTCTCTCTCTCTCTCTCTCTCTCTCTCTCTCTCTCTTGCTCTGTCTCTCTTCTTCCCTCTCTCCCTCTCTACATTGGCCTTAACCTTCACACATTGGTGATCTGCTCCTTCACTTCCTCTTGAAACGTACAGAAGGCCGAGACGCCTTGAGACTGACACCCAAGCTCTGCTGGCTTTTGCATGGCTGATATTCCAACATGGTCCATCAACGGTGGCTGTGAATGTGGGGGTGTGCCAGAGGAGTGGAGCAAATAGCTCCTGCCCCCATCACCCCCCACCCAGCCGGTAGCTGTAGAGGGCTATGATCTCCTTGGCTAGCCGGTGTGTATATATGTGTTTGTGCACGCATTTGTGCGTGGTTGTGTGTGTGTATTTTCTTGGCTAGCCGGTGTGTATGTGGGTATGTGTGTGTGTGTGTGTGTGTGTGTGTGTGTGTGTGTGTGTGTGTGTGTGTGTGTGTGTGTGTGTGTGTGTGTGTGTGTGTGTGTGTGTCTGTGTGTGTGTGTGTGCGTGTATTTGTGCGGGCATTTGTGTGTGTATGTGTGCATTGTGCGTGCATGTGTGGTTTCTCAGCGAGCAGGAAAGTCATCATGGCCATAAATTGTGGGGATCAGCAGCCTGAGCGCGGGCCCCACCATGCTCCCCGGGCTCCGTGGCCCCCAGCAGCAAAGTGCTGATTCAGGCCGGGCCGCGCGGAGCGGCCCACGGAGGAGTTCACCAGCGGCAGCCTCTCCATCACTTTGACAGCTCAATAAAAACCAGTGTAAACTATTAATTGGATCATTAATTATTGATGCTGCTTTTACTACATTTCATGGGGGGCGGGGGGGCAGGGGGGATGGAAGGCATGTTTAAATATGGTAACTATGGTAACCACGTGAGCTGTGTATGAGCTGAGGGACCCGGGTTTGAGGAGACGAGAACATGGAACGGTTTTGGACGGGAGGTAGAATCTGAAAGATTAGACTTTTGTCGGGGCATATGCGGTACACGGCTGTATGTGTTAAGAAGTCATTTTTGAACACCTACTGTGTTAGACTTTATTTATTGCAAAAGCCCAAACCTTCCAATGAACAAATAACAGGAGAATCAATTGTGCTCTTCTCACATGGGATGTCATAGTGATGGCATCTCAGTTTTAGCCGTGCTCACATTCTCATAAAACTGCATTATCAGCTGTTAAGCTGGACCAAAAGGGACGATCGGCCATTAGCGAACACACTACAGTCCTAATAAACAAACCCAGGTGTGCGGGAAGCAGTCCCCAGGGTGCTTAAATGCTTTAACTTGGGTAGCTTGCACTACAAAATGACCACCGTTTTCCCCTCAGTTAGCCGGCCAGCTTCTTCTTTTTCTGTCTGCTCGGCACTATTATGAGGGTGCATGTCAGGGGGATCAATAAATAGGAAAATGGATCGAGAGCACCATCACACTAAATCAGCCCACTGGCCTTTACAGACACAAGCCAGGCCCATTACAGCTGGCACGCCCTCCTCTCTCCCATCTCTTTCTCTCTCTCTCTCTCCCTCCCTCCTCCTCCTCTTCTTACTGCTTCTTCATCATCTCTAGGTCTGCTGCCTGTCACTCCACTTAACCCAGGCTCTCACTACTCTGCGCGTCAGCCCCGTTGCTCTGAAGAAGCTCCTTAAGGGTTATAGAGGGCTTGAAAAGCAAAAGGACATTTTTAGGGCTACTCAGCCTACACACACGGACGAACGCATGGACACACACACACACACGCACACACAAACACAAACACACTCACACACACAACTCACAGCCTGGTCAGTCTTGGCATGCACACACTGAGTGGCCCCCACACATATGACCTAAAGATACCTTCTGCCCTCGGTTTCATCTCTCTCGGACTCCATCTCACTCTCTTGCTCTATATCTCTCTTCTCCCTCTCTCTATCCCTGACCCTTCCTCCCGCTCTCTCTACCTCTCGCTGTCTCTCTGTCTCTCTGTCTCTCTCTCTCGCATGCTCGCTTCGCATGCGATTACAATTGATGTTCTCTGCTTAGCTGCCTCGTCCCCTTCGTCCCCTCACACTGCTGTTGTAAGGGGGGAAAAGTGCTTTGCACAGTAGCAGGGCTCATCAGAGAGTGCTTGCTATGCACGCTACACACGGTGGAGATTATCCTTTGTCAGGTCAGCTAATCAAAGTGATATGTGGACGCGGTGGCCTCTTAGGGGAATCCGTCTGTAGTGCTGAAATGTGCGTGGAAAACACACACCTGTTGGTATGTGATTGATATCAAACGTATGAAAGCCGACGCTGGTTAAGCAGTGCGTTTACATTGAGCATATTCGTCACGTCAACTCATGCTAATTTTTTCAGTCATCCGTGTAGTTGATGTATTACTTGATAGAGAGCATTAGCTGTAAGGGAGCAGATGAGAGGCGGCCTGTGTAATGTGAGTCGATCAATACGATGTATTGATTTTACCTTTAGTTTGGATCAGGTTTTTTTTAGCACTCTGCGTGTTACATTATCAAGTCTACTTTAAAACAACGCACATGAAGAAACTCCATTTAAAAATGATAAATGGTTCAGGGAAATTTACGTTTTTGTCCGTTTCCAGCCCACATGCCACTACTAACATCGAGCTCTAGCCATCGCTGACATCAACACCGCAGCTCCTGTTGTCAACTCAACAGTTGACCTACATATTTCTTATCTATTATGTCCTACACTGACTAACCTGATGGATAGGCAGACAGACTATAAAACGACATATAATTCAAACAAAATGTCTCTCGATTGTGCTCCTGCGCTCCGGTTCAAGCCATGGTTACCTGGATGCGCGGGAACCCCCCGACATCAATAATGCAGCAGTGGTTCCGGTTTCCTTTGGTCGAGGATAGTTACATAACCAGGCACACTGGAGGGCTGCCATTCCAGCGTGTCTATTATCCAGAGAGCGCTGCGCAATGTACAAACTGAAGAAAAATTCAGCAATCCAGAGACTTGAATACCTTCAGTCATCTGCGGCCACTCGGCCAACCATCTCTGTCGTCTGCCCCTCATCGTTTCACTCTGGGATTTGCATTCCCTTCATGTTTTAAGGTTGTCATTCAGTTTTCTCCCTGGAGTCTGACTTGGCCGCCTGCCCTCCTTCTGTGCCCGGTAAACATGTCCAATTTCTCCTCTCCTGTTGAGCACTCTCTTTGACACCACCAAGGTAAAGGCTGCCATAATTAAAGGTTTGACAACAAGATCAATTTGCAATTACGACAACCATGGGCCAGGTGGGCCGGTCAAGTGGCCAAATGCTCGAGGGTCCGGATGATAATCCTCTATGAAAGGGCGCATAATAAAGACACCGTTTACATATTGAAGGTGGCGAGACGGCCGTAGTAGTTTGACTGACTAACTTGTAGTGTAATACAGGTACCTGCCTTCCCTGTCGGCAACATGGGGATTGTGGATGGATGGATGGATGCATGGATTTCTCCTCATAATGTACTTAGGAAGGGCATCAAACTAACATATATAGTCAGTTTCACTCCCTATCAAAATGGAGTATTGCAGGATCAAAATCTAAAAGCCCCATAAAACCTTAGCAATTCGAGAACATAATGCAGCAGACAATCAACAATAACACTGCTTTTCCAAGGGACCTTTTCGTCTCGATATTCTAGACACGGTAGGAACATCTAGCTGTCTGCTTTCCTGTACTGTAATGCTACTCTGTGTGTGTGTGAGTGTGTGTGTGTGTGTGTGTTTTAATGGTACAACTTCAGAACCTCAAAGCATCGGAGCAGCCGTATGCTCCAGCACCGCCTCGGCCTATTTGGCCCGGCCTAATCCTGTCTCTTGGACTTCTGAAAGGCCACTCTCTAAAAGGGATGACATCACCGGCGTGGTTTGGGGGCATTGCGGTAAAGTAGATAACCTTTGTGTGCACAGACTATCTGCCCGCATCTCTCTTGGAGGAGGGGGAGGGAGGGGGAGAGAGAGAGAGAGAGAGAGAGAGAGAGAGAGAGAGAGAGAGAGAGAGGAGCAGAAGCGGAATGAGGAAAAAGGAGAGAGAGAGAGAGAGAGAGAGAGAGAGAGAGAGAGAGAGAGAGAGAGAGAGAGAGAGAGAGAGAGAGAGAGACGGAGAGCGTGGAGATTAGATGGGGAGTAACAAGCTACATAAAACCACAAGCTACAAACTGTCACTTGGAGCTCCACGATGGACTCTGCCAGAGAGTAGCCATTTCTCCAGCTCCTCTGTTCTACAGATAAGTTTGAAAGTTAAACCTAAACAGGGGAGGGGGGGGGGGGGGTTGATTGCCCTCCACTGTTTAATTACCTTTGGCTATACATGTTTTAATTAAAATGCGGGACTTTTGACATCATTGGGAGATGTTTGGAGAATCAGAGTGTATGCTCTTCATTGATAAGCCGGCACATAGCCACGTTGTACAGTACTAATTTTTTTACACTGTATACAAAAAAATATGTTTATACGCTTGATCGACGAATACATATCCTTTCGCCGTACTCAGTTTGTTTTGTGTCAGCCTCGGTTTCGACACTGTTTGCTGATGTGGTTCATTCTAAAAGTTTCCTATATTCCAAAAAAGAACAACATAATTGTGCTACTAAGTCGCACGCATATGCTTTTGGTTCACCTTTCCTCTCATTACATAATATAAAGATCAGTATTTAGTCCACTGTATAACATGTAAATCCTTGGATGAGGACTGACAGATGACAGGACCACTACAAGGTGAAACACTTAACTTCCACACAGACACACACACACACACACAGGTGTCACACAGACACACACACACTCACATATGCACGCACACACATACACACTGAAATACAGTTACTCACACACACTCACAAACATACACAAGTAACAAACTCTAACGTACACACACACAAGTAACACACGTACACACACACACACACACACAAACATACACACACACACAAAAACAGACACATACACAAGAAACAAACATATACACCAATACATCCCCACACACACAAACATGTAGCCAACATACACATACATACACAAGAAAGATTTAACATTATTGACATGCATCTGGGTGCATCGTCAGAGCATTACACTCTTCACTGCAACTCTGGGAATAGATTCATATATTATCCAGTTAGAAACACAGTGCGGTCAGTCACACACCCACACACAAACACACACACACACACACACACAAGGAAAAATAGGTGACCACACAATATCAAGAGCTGTGAGGGATCAAAAAGGTTATTGCAGCAACAACAACATCAACAACAACATCAACAACAACATCAACAAATGTATGAGAGATGAGTCAAAGCCGTAAAACGACCATTACTAGCAACTAGCGACTTGCACATTACCTTAAACTAGGACTATGACACGAGAATCTAGTACAACATGAATAGTAACCAATGTGTCCGGCGATACTGAATGTCTTAGAGCGTCTCCCTACCTTTCTCACTGACTGACTCACTCTCTAGCTCCACGTCCTCACAGCTGGTGTACTCCGGCGTGGTGGCCAGCTCCTCCTCCGAGCTGCTCAGGGACACCTGCCGCATCTTCCCTCCCTTTTTGGTCTTGTGGGGCTTGGGCGGCGGCGGCCTCACCGACTCGGACTGGTCGGAGCTCAGCGAGTCGTTGCGCAGCATGCTCTCCATCTTCTCCCGCTTGGTCTTGCGTACGGCCGAGCTGGGGTCCAGGTGGTGCTGCTGCTGCTGCTGCTGCTGCTGCTGCTGCCTCCGCAGGGGGTCGCCGGCCGGGTCGCACCTCCGCACGTCCCCCGGGCGCTCCCCCAGCACGGGGCTGCGGTGGGGCGTGGGCGGGCTGTGGTTGGAGGTCCGGTAGCCCCCGTGGCCCCCGGGTCCCGGGGAGGAGCGGTCCACCGAGTACGAGCGCTGTCCCGCCAGGGGCGGCCGGCGCTCGGTGAGGTGCTGGCGGGACAGGCGGATGGGCGCGGGCTCGTCCTGCTCCGTGTAGGCCAGGGACGCGTCGCTGTGGCGCCGCTCGTGCCTCATGCGGCCCACCTCGGCGTGCATGCGCATCTGCTCCTCATAGGGCTGGGGCTTGACGGGGTAGCGGGCCAGGTTGGGGTCGCTGCGGTAGCGGGTCTGGAACTCCTCCTGTCGCTGGCGCTGCAGCTCGTACTCGCTGGGCCCGTCTAGCTCCTGGTCCAGGGGGTACTCCTGGGAGTGCCAGCGCCCCGGCCCCCGGCGGTCCCGGTAGCCGGCCCGCGCCGAGTCGGCGTCCGTGTACATGTGAGGGCCCCGCGGAGCCCGCCGAGGGTCCCCGTCTCCGTAGTCGGACGGTGATCGAGGCATGCCGCCGACCCCCGGGGCATGCTGGTTGTGGTCGCCCCCCTCCCTTTGGTCGTACTTTTGGTTTGGATCCCTGGATGCGGATGGGCTTCGTTTCCTGTCAATCAAACGGAAAACGTTTCAGTGGGCGATACTTTTTTTTTACATATAAAAAAAAATACAAATAAAGTTGAGACATTCGATGAACGGTGCAGAAGAAGAGTCACATGATGAAGGATGGTTTCCCAATTCTTTGCCATTTTTTTCAGATCTCTAGGCTAGAACGTGATTCACGTATGTGTGCGTACGGTGCTTCTGTGGGTGCGTGTGGTGTCAATTCTGACTTCTGTTGCGTTTTTTTTTTTTACATCTATAACTCTATTTGCGAATCTTCTGTGTGCCTGGCGGCGCTCCGTGCCGCCAGCAAGGAGGTGTTGATGAAAGCGATCTCCCAGACAGGAGCCTCCACAGTGGCTCATCAGGCCTCCCCGCGCTGCCCCTGTGGGCCGGCAGTCTGAGCGTCTACAGTCTGCCGCCGTACAGCAGCCCTGCTCTACTTTGCCCTGGCTCTGCGTGGGCCTCCGCCTGCGTCATGCGCACATGAAAGCAGACGTGCAACGCTCGCCCCTCGCTCGCCCCAGACATGTACACAGACTTAGAGAGAAGAATAGAGAGCGGTGAGGAGACAGAAAGAGAGGTGTGGAGAGAGAGAGAAAGAGAGAGAGAGAGAGAGAGAGAGAGAGAGAGAGAGAGAGAGAGAGAGAAGGGGAAACTGAGGCTTGATAAAATCAACCAATCCTCTATTGTTCTGCTCCTCAAATACACCAAAATAACGTTTTTAGCAATTTACTGGCCCTTTGATAAAAATTCAGGGCCTATCAAATAAATAAATGTACCCTGTTGTATCTCTCCTAAATCTCTCTTAAAAGGCTGAATGCCAATAACGAAGAACACTAAATACAGAATATGTAGGACAACATGTTGAGAAAATAACAAATCTATACAACCATTATACCACACCCCCAACTGCTTTGTTTCAAATGTCTTCATTTCAATTGGCAGAACAGTTCATTTTCTATATTATATTCAATAAAAAATGGCAATTTAATCATTTCCATCATCGCCAAAAGGAGCCAGAATGAAATGTATCAAGCGTAGAAATCATGTTGCATTCATCATATAAAATCTGTGATTCATAGTTAGTCATATTTTGCTCCACGTAAGCTTTCTTTCAGAACGAGAAAGCGAAAGGCTTTTGAGTGTGCAGGGCGGAAAGCTCCACCAAGCATTCGTTTCAATTTGAACCATGAGAACGCTCCATCAGCTTCCTCCAACTTCATTAATCATTGCTGCTAGCTCTCCTCAGTAACAGGGATGACAGAGCCTGGCGTGTGATTGGCTGAAACACGGCATTCTTTCCCCCCGCCTCTCGAAATAGCAGGTGATAGGAAACGTTAAAGGGGTGGTGACCTCCGCCCAAGAGCCGTATTTAGACGGTAGTGAGCATGTATAATGAATAAACAATAACACGACACTTGATGCGCTGATGCATGACCGGCCCAAATTGAGCTCGCCGGGTTAAGTTTCAGCTTGGACCACGGTGAATATTTAATCTCACGTCAGGGAAGCAGTATGATGAAGGATCAAGGCGTGTACGTCATCGGATCGACTGTGCATAGCAAAAAGGTTTCTGGTTGTTTTTTGCAATGGTGCAATGGTGTGACACACAATTGCGCTTGTCAACATTACTGAATGAATGGAGACGTTTAGCAAAGAGAAAAAAATGCGTACAAGGGATGTTGCTCTCCGGTTACCTGCCGAGTCACGAGCATTGCGACAGGGCAGGTCGGGTGAGGAAGAGGGGATCAGCATGCAGGCTGGTCTGAAAACCCACATCGGGCTCCTTCACACATGTCTGTTTCATCGTCATCCATTATGGATACGAGCAACATAAGACAAACGATCAGAGGGACAAAAATAATGGACGGATAAAATAGAGCAGGGTAGGTACTTCACCGTACCCCTGTACATCCCCGGCCATTCAAAACACAAGAAGGCCTACGTATAAACTCCTCCGTCACCTTTGTTGTCCGGCCAGGCGCCCATTCAGATAGGGCTGTGGAGCCAGGAGAGAGAGGCTGCGTGATGCATTATTCATGGCCTGCTGCTGGACAGTGAGCAAAATGGGGGGAGCTTCATTCACAAATCCACAAAGTGAGGAGCCAGCACAAATGATGTGCCGGGTATAGGGGCAGGGCTCAGTGTGACTCAGACCGACCGACCCCAAAATAAAAAAATAAAAGGAGGGAGTGGGGGTAGGGGGGGGTAGTAAGATGTGTAGTCAGCACGTCAAACGCCTCCATATGGTGGCTTGCAGACAACGCGACGAGTCAATGTGTGTGTGTGTCTGTCTGTGTGTGTGTGTGTGTGTGTGTTCACGTGCGCGTGTGAGTGTGCGTGGGGGTTGCCGACAGTGCAGTATGTTTTCAGAGCCACTGGCTGGTGCCCAATGAATACAGAACACATGCGTGGCTTGTACTCACACACACACACACACTCACACACACACGTACACAGACTGCCAGCATAAAATAATTAAACTAATAAAAATGTAATAAATCAAACGCCCCCCTATTATGGGCTGTCTCGTCTGGCCTCGTCTGCCCTTCCCGCCGAACACAGAGTGAGAGAGAGAGGGAGAGAGAGAGAGAGATAGGAGAGACGACAGAGAGAGAGAGACAGAGACAGAGAGAGAGAGAAATAGTAGAGACAAGAGAGAGAGAGAGAGAGAGAGAGAGAGAGAGAGAGAGAGAGAGAGAGAGAGAGAGAGAGAGAGAGAGAGAGAGAGAGAGAAGAGAGAGAGAGAGAGAGAGAGAGAGAGAGAGGGAGAGACAGATAGAGAGAGGCAGAGAAAGATAGAGAGAGGGAGAGTGCTGCTTATGTAAACCAGTGAGTCTGGCTCTCTCTCCTTATTCCACTCATCAGCCACTGCATCATGATGCTAATACTGTCAGAGCCAAACCTGCCCACACTAAGCACAACAACAGAGCCGTGGCGCAGCACTAAATATTGTACACTATTACCACGTTCCCCCCCGCTGCCGCAGCTGTCATAATGGGCTCTCTGTGGCCCGCTGTTAGCTCCCCAGAAGCCGCCGCCGCCGCTGCCACTGCCACCGCCGCTGTGACAATACTGAGCCAGGCATGGGAGACTGGCTTTACTGGGCCACGGACACAGGTACAAAAAGAGGAGGAGAGATGGGAGGAGGAGGAGGAGAGGTGGGAGGAGGAGGAGGAAGAGGAAGAGGAGGTGGAGAGCAAAGGATCAGTTGTCCAGCTCAGTTGTCTGGGCATTGATACACATGTGAACTAGTGAGAGAAGAGAGAGAAGAGAGAGAGAGAGAGAGAGAGAGAGAGAGAGAGAGAGAGAGAGAGAGAGAGAGAGAGAGAGAGAGAGAGAGAGAGAGAGAGGGAGAAACTGAGGCTCGGGAGCACGACACAACATCTGAGAGAGTGAGGGAGAGATTGGAGTAGGGATGATGGGACTTGAAAAAGAGAAAGAAAAAGAGATGGAGAAATATAAAGAGGGGGGTGGGAAGGATGGAAAGGTGAGGAGGAAAGAGGAAACTCATAGAGGGAGAAAGGGTGGATAAAAAGAGGAAGGGGAAGAGAAAGAGAGAACCAGAGGGGAGGAAGGAGGAGAATAACCAGTGTGGTGGGGGGACGGGGGGCATGCAGAAGATGCAGTCAGTGAACATGGTGCATTCAGGAGCCGCAACCACAGTGTGCTTGAGTGACAGAAGAGAAGGATATACAGTATACAGCCCTGACGCTATACGCCAACGCCTTGCTGCAACGTTTGAGTCACGATGAGGCTCGTGACTCAAACCCTAATGCACCCCCCCCCACCCCTCCCTCCCCCACCTTCTTCCCTCTTTAGCCTCCTCCCAATTCCAGGGGACCGTCCAGGACGAGATGCTGAGATGCGTTGCGCTACTCGTGAGCTACATGGGCGGACACACAGGGCGGTGGAAGCACCGCAGTACCATATCCAGCGCACCTTGAATCACTTGAACAACAGGCGGGGTGGAGAGAGAGAGAGAGAGAGAGAGAGAGAGAGAGAGAGAGAGAGAGAGAGAGAGCGAGAGAGAGAGAGAGAGAGAGAGAGAGACGCAGAGACAAAAGACAGACAGAGAGAGAGAGTTGTGTGTTCTCTATTCAGGAGACCATTGAAATGAGGAGTAGTAAACGGTAGTTGTTGGGGCCGCTTTTCCTCAATCATGTTTGTTCTCTAACGACTGCATAACGAAGTGAACTCTGGTGTGTAAAAGAAAATGTCTAGATGGCATCCATGTAAGTGCCGGACCACGAATGACATGTCAACTATCGATCAACAATATCGATTCATGATATTGATTTTAACGTCGCAGATGACTGATGATTACAACAAAGAGTTTTGACCACAGGCAGACTGAGAAATTTCAGTAGGCAAAGGTATTGTTGTGTCTTGCAATTGATCTGCCAAGATAATATATTTATATTTAAATGAAAGAAGTTAACGAATTACTGTAACTTTACTTTACTATAGAATTAATAAAAAAATTATATAAACCAAAAATCTGTAAGAAATAAAATCTCATTTCAACCAGCAGGGATATTTTGATCCTGCTGACCCAAAAAATGTCAGAATTGTCCACACAAAAGGTTTCAGACTTTAACACACAATTGTTCCGACCTAAACCTTGGGATTCCACACAGAATAATTCCATCAATAGAGAAGCCGACAGGGGTCCGGGTTTTTATGATCTGGTTGCTACAACCTGATTGGACTAGATCTGATCGCCGAAAGTGGAAAGTACGCCATCGTCATTCAAAAGCAGAGTGATACACAAAACCCAGGGCTCACCGAAATCATAGGGATTACGCTACGGACCGGCAGATTAAAAAGAGTGACCCTAAAAGATTACAAGTGACCTTACATGTGCACAAACCGCTAAGACCTTTATGTACTCACAATTTTTTCTTCTTGTATGACATGACAAAAAAAACATTCCTAAAACTGCTGTGATAGACTAGGGGTTTAGCTAGATAACCACCTCTCCAAGTCATACTTGATCATACACGTGTATGTATTTCTGCATGCATGTGTTTGTGTTTGTCTGTATCTATGTATATGCGTGTACTCAGCCAGTACACTGGGTAATAAAGCACATGCAGCAGACCTCCATTACCACAAATCATTGATGTTTGATGCAGATTATCACATGAAAGAAGAGCCATCACCAGACATAAATCAACACAGGACATCTCCAGCATGGTCACTGATTTATAGGGAGGAAGCTGCAGGCTTTGGGTAGACCCCTCTAATACAGCAGTACACCGAATACATAATTACACCCGCAACCACGCACGCACACACACACACACACACACACACACACACACACACACACACACACACACACACACACACACACACACACACACACACACACACACACACACACACACACACAGACACACACACACACACACACGCACAGACACACACACACGCACACGCACACGCACGCGCACGCGCACGCACACGCGCACACGCACACACACACACACACACACACACACACACACACACACACACACACACACACACACACACACACACACACACATCTGCACACGCATACTACTGTTATAAGTGTCAACAACATGCAACTAATTACAATTACAACTGTGGACAATTAATAAACAACAAATTAATTACTACGGTTAAAGCTGTGACCACCGAAATAACAATAAAGTAGTAACGATACGGTTACAACTCTCGTAATAAGAATGCAGTCTTTACAGGAGAGTTAATAGGTTTGAGAGCTAGATATTGCAAAGCACTTTCTCGTTTCCATTGGCTATGCTGGTATTCCATTTCACTAGGCGAATCATCGATAATTGAATGTCGATAAGAGAGCTCTCAGTGAGTGATGGACCCTTCGTAGAAGTTGCTGATTTTGTGTTCTCAGCTACACACATGCAGCCACACAAACATCAAACGCACACACACACGCTCACACAACTTTCCAAGTATTTCCGTATTTGCAATTGTAAACGTAAATAAGTAATACCGTTAACTAATTGAAGCCACGAGCATTGTGTATTGTTGTCATGGATAATAGCAAACATGGCCTATCTGCATGGTCAAGCATGGACTTTGAATATAACAAAATGTTTCCGCAAATGGAACGAAGAAAAGGAAATACCCTCCGAAAAAAAATAATTACATTTAAAACGATCCATACATACTCAAGGCAAACAATATTAGGCACCTGTCTCACGGGAGATTCTGTTCGGGGATGCAGCTCACTTCAGACTGCTCCGCGTACAACCCATGACCCACTAAGACCAGTTCGGACCCCCCGCGGGTCGTCTCCGGTCCGCCTGGTGCTCCTCTCTACTCCGCTGCCATGCCTGGAGGACCAAGCCTTATTTTTACTTACTGTTCCTCCTGGTGGATCCTCTCTCCTGCTGAAAATGTCCTACTTATATTTCCAGTACTGCAAGGGAGAGGGCTAAGCCACGGTCAGTGCTCTGCATGGCCCACTTACAGCCGTAGCGTACGCCTGCATGTGTCCGAGCGTGTTCCTGTGTGTGTCTGTGTGTGCCTGTGTGATGTCTTCGTGACACCAGCTCCAACAGAACTGCCGCGGCCTGCCTGTTCTCCACAGCTGAACTATTTAACTTGAATGTTAAATAAGCGAGCGCCGCCCCCCCGCCCCCAAGGAGAGGCAATCAGGGGCTGCGAATGCACCGCTGCCCCCTTGGAGGTGGGATGTGGGGGGCTGGAGGAGGAGGAGGAGGAGGAGGAGGAGGAGGAGGAGGAGGAACAGGAGGAGGAGGAGCCATTGGTGGGTGGAGGGATGTAGGAGTGGGGGTGTTTGCTCTGCGGACAAATGGCGGAGAGTCAAATTAGAACAAATGAGCGGTGCCGTGTTACAGATTTCTCCTCTTAAAGGGATCTTTGGCCCTGCTAATGACGGCAATCTATCCTGCAATTCTCTCTATTGAAACTAGATCACCAGGAGGAAGAAGAGGGGAGAGCAGCAGGCTAAATCACAGCAAAAGACAGAAATATCCACAATGGTTTCGCTTGGAAAGCAATTCCAAATAGCAGAGAGAGCAAGACAGAGAGAGCGATGAAGAGAAGATGTTTTTTGGAAAAGCGTTCTCATTTTGCTTCCCCTACTGCCAAGACTAACTCAACCAGACTCTGTTGCATCTTGGAAGTCTGGGGAAGGAGAATAAAACACACACAAACTCCTCGGAGAGACCAAAACCAACCAAAGTGTCCCGAACTAAATCCTGCCGAAAAAGAACTGTCCAAATAAACATATCCTAGAAGAATCAGCCACCTGGAACTCCTCCCGTAGCTCAAAGTGCTCGGCTGACGTCTGGCTGGGCCCGCGGCACGCTAGCCTTACCCCGAGGGGCCCGGCCCCCCCATCTGGGCTGAGCCTCGGAGGTAGCGACGGCTTCGGAGGCGGCTGTGGTTCTGGTGCCCAGCTGCAGGGGTTTATAAAACGGGATCTCAGGGATCTTAGGAGGGGAGAAGGGTGGAGCAGAAAGTCATCCCGGTCCACGGGGCTTCCCGGGGCACTGGTGTCCCGGCAACCAGGAGCGGATTACACTGCCGGGATGATGACCCACTCCCATCTATCAGCGGTCACAACAGCGGCATGCCGCCTGACACTAATCTTGTTTAGCCCGGGTTTTCCATGATCCTCAAACTGAACAAATTACATGTGTTGCATGTATTTTATTTTTCATCCAAAAGTGGCAGGTGAGGTGTGGCGTCCAAGAGAGAGATATTACCACAACCTTATTATGTGTTGTATGTATGTGATCAGTATGTGTTCTGTACACTATGAGATAGCGTATTTAGCAGTGAATTTGTGTGTGTTTGTGTGTTTGTGTGTGTGTGTGTGTGTGTGTGTGTGTGTGTGTGTGTGTGTGTGTGTGTGTGTGTGTGTGTGTGTGTGTGTGTGTGTGTGTGTGTGTGTGTGTGTGTGTGTGTGTGTGTGTGTGTGTGTGTGTGTGGGTGTGTGTGTGTGTGTGTGTATGTGTGTGTGTGTGTGTGTGTGTGTGTGTGTGTGTGTGTGTGTGTGTGTGTGGATGCGTGTGAGGACGTGTGCGGTCATGTCTTACACAACACCTACCGGTATATCACGAATGTCCTTTTGCCGTCTTCCTTGCAGTCTCACACCTTGAACACACTCGCCTTTCCATTCCCTCTCTGTGTCAGTCTCTGCCTCTCTCTGTCCCCTGGTTCCCCCCGTCTCTCTCCCCCCCCCCCCCTCTCCTCCCCCTCTCTCTCCTAGGAAGTCGGTGTTGCTACCTGAGAACAGCGCGCTATGCTACCTGTCCAATCTGTGGCTCTGCACAGCAGGCGTGGTGGACGGCTGACTGACAGCGGGGACGATGAGGGAGGGCAGCTGCGAGATTGGCTGTTGACACAGCACTTCACAGGTTAGCTAGCGTCCCCGGCGCCCGTGATCCCCCCCACACCAAAGCCCTACAGTTGAGAGTAGGGCCCCTGTGGAGCTGCTGAATCAAGGGGAGCTGTGGCAAGAGCGGGTCGGGTCAGGAGAGGACGGAGACACCTCCAACAGCACAGGCACACGACTGCTGAGGAGTCCTGTTGATATTATCGTGTTTTACGGCAATCAGGCTTATCTGAATGTTTCTATAATTCACTGACGTTATTATTTATTTTACTGTGGTTCCATTTTTCATGTTGATCTACATCGTGAGTCGCTAAAAGTAGCAATATGTGCTATTTCAACCAGCTCGTAGCTTCAAATAACCTGGAATGTCTTGGGTCAACGCTGATATATTATGTTCTCAATAATGTTCTCAATTAAAACACATCCTATAATTATCCAAAAGAAGAAAAAAAATGCTGGCCAGCCCGTACCTCTCGTGCTGGCCAGCGTCCCACAGTTAGGGTGAACAAAATGTTTTAATAAGTCAAATTAGTCATGAGCCAATCACTGATAATAAAATCCCATCAAGGGAATGATCTGATCCACAGTCACAATCCAGCCTACAGCAGCAACGAAAACGCCCCCTGCGATGTGCCTGGAAGTGCCTCATCATCAAACTTGCCATAATGAACCTAATGGCCCCATTAGCCTATATAACATAAACATGGATTAAAAAAAATCTATAAAACACTATCACACAAGCACAAGTGTGACATGACAGAACTGACAGTTTGTCAAGGTTACATTCACAACCCCAGATGCAGTCATACACATGCTCCCACACAAACACACACACACACACACACACACACACACACACACACACACACACACACACACACACACACACACACACACACACACACACACACACACACACACACACACACACACACACACACACACACACACACACACACACAGAGACCACACCCAGCCCTTAAATCCCTCCTCCTTCTTCCCCTCCTGTTCTCCCTCCTCCCCCTCCTCCCCCTCCTCCCCCTCCTTCCCCCCGCGCTGCAGAAAGTTGCGGGGCACCACATCCATCACCGGGCTGACAGTGTCAGCAGATCAGAGCCGGCACATCGCTAATTGGCTCTGAGCATCAGAGGCTCAGTCGCTCCTCCCTGGCCCCGGCACTCGGCTGGCGCGGCGTCCTCCTGCGTGTTAGCACGTAGCGCAGCGCTACGTCTAATGTAATGCAACCTACACCCCGCGTCGTCGTCTGCTGGGGACGCCTTTCTCTCTTTCCTCGCTAGAACGCTTGCAGCGCTATGTAGGCCGAGCCCCAGCAGAGTATGGCATCAAGATTAGCTAGGAGCTACGGGGCGGCGGCGACACCGCCTGCCTGGTCCTGTCCTCCGGCGTGCAGGGAGCAGTGTTTGTGCATATGCACACGGGTATGTATTACATACACAATTACACATACGTAGCCTTTTTTACTCTATTTGTGCGATCGTTGCAGCGCTTTACTTTTCTGTTCACGGCTATCACACCTAGAGTTCAAAATAAACCCTGGGGTTTCAAGAGACAGAGAGTGTGGTGTAGAGGATTATATCTGTGTGTCTATAATTTAAACTTGGGGTGGGATGGTACGGTGGTCATAGAAAGAAGCAGGCAATCCCCCTGAAGAGCCTGTAACTACTAACTCATCAAGGGCAACAATTAACATGTTGGGGGGGGGGGGGGGGGGGGGGGGGGGTGGTTGGCAAGCAATTCATTAGAAATACAATGGTTTTGTTCTGGTATTCATCTGTGACATCGGATCTGTTGCCACCATGAGAGAGAGATGTTGAGATGGCCAACTGATCCTTTAAGGAAAACACATACACAGACACAGACACACACGCAAATGCACACGCACACACATACACACACACACACACACAGGTGCCAGCAGGCATCAGGACATGTTTGATCTAGTTTTAGACACAGAAGTGTTAGAAGCAGAAGGGACAGACCAATGTGTTTCAGTCCTGCTCCATTTCTCTGGTGTTTATGAGCTGAGGTGGTCTTTTGATGGAGATCCAAAGATATGGTAAGATGAAAATAAATAGGGATAACTTGGTGGTGTATTCCTGAAGCACAGAGAATTGTCAATAGACCTGTGTAGGCTAACCAGACAGCCTGTTATGGTCTCCGACACGCATGGCATCATGGTGTTGTAGGTCGACATGTTCTGGTATAGGACAGCGCTACCGACTGTTAAAGTCTAGTTTACTTTACTTGACTCTCTCTCTCTCTCTCTCTCTCTCTCTCTCTCTCTCTCTCTCTCTCTCTCTCTCTCTCTCTCTCTCTCTCTCTCTCTCTCTCTTTCTCTCTCTCTCTTTCTCTCTCTCTGTCTCTCTCTCTCTCTCTTTCACTCTCTCACTCCCTGTCTATCTTGTCTATTACTGATGCAAACATGCTCACAGAGAAGTGTATTTCTTCTCACGGGAGGAATGGATACCCTCCTGTTCTGGCTGCAGCTACTGTAGCGCTGTGCCATGTCGCCTGAGTCAGCCATTGTTCATTTCCTGCAAAGTGTTCCACGCAGCGAACATATTGCGATCGGCTGAGCTATTCATAAAGAAGGCCAGCACTATTTCATATTGTGTGGGCAGAAAAAACGTACGGAGCTGAGCTGCATTTCTGCACCGGATGGAAAACATCAAACACGAAGACAGAGTCATGGTCTGGTCCATACCTCCATACTTCCTCTGTAACCACTAACACACACTCAAACACGCGCACACACACACACACACACACACACACACACACACACACACACACACACACACACACACACACACACACACACACACACACACACACACACACACACACACACAAACACGCACTCAAGCACACAAACACAAACACAACCACACACCCACACACACCAACAAACACACACAAACACAGAAGACACTGTATGATACACAAATACAATGCACACACACACACACCGACACAAACAGAAGACACTGTATGATACACAAATACAATACATGCACAGAAGCATGGGTACACAAACAAGAACACACAAACAAAACGTAAACACATCCACACATGCGTATATACACACACACATACAAACAACATACACATCAACACCACACACACACACACACACACACAGACAAACATACACAGACACACAATCACACAAAAACACACAAAGCCGCTCTCAAGCCACACGAATGCAGGCCCATTTCTTCTCGGTTCTGCCAAGTATGCATTGTTCATTCCAGTGAGCACGGCGCATTCAAAATCAAAGTCAGGCAAGGCTGGCCGTCTGTCTGGCTTTATAGAAAGTCAGGAGGTAATGAAAAAGCTGAGGGGTGAGTCAGAGGATGGTTTAATAACATCTCTTGGGCTGCTGGACGCACGGACTAACCCTCCTGGGGAACCGATGATGGCCGGGTCGGGACAGAACCGGGGGCTGTGTATTATATAGCTCCCATACTCACTCTGTCTATCTCTGTCTCTCTCTATCCCCCCTCTTTGTCTCTCCCTGCCACCCTTTCCCCTCTCACTCCATCGCTCTCTCACGTCATCGCCTCTGCATACTTGTGTGTCATGCGGCTTCCTTCTCCCCCCCCCCCCCCCACTCTCCTCTTTCTCCCTCTCTCCATCATAACTCCTTCCAGCGATCCTCTGAGTCTATTATTGTCAACAGATAAGACTGCAACGTGCGTTGTTCGGCACAATGCCAAGCTCCTCCATGTTCCAAATGTAAAGAGGAGCAGTCGGTGAGGGGGGGGGGGGGGGGGGAGGGGAGGGGAGAGGAGGAGCGAAAGGGGTTCAGAGGGGTTCAATGCCCACAAGGAGATGGAGGGAGGAGCACTCCGTTTACAGTTGAATGAGCACCTGTGTTTATAAGCCAATCATTTGCTGACGAATGGTGATGGAGTCTGTGCATAAGTAGCCCCTCTGTGCTGGGTTCAAGGTTAGGGCCTTGGTTTATCCCTCTCTCTCTCTTCCCCTCTCTCTCTCTCTCTCTCTCTCACGCTCACACACATACCTGATATACACACACTTAGACACACTCCAGTTAAACATCTGCCTGATGGGGGCTGGTGAGCTACCTGGGAAGAGGTTTTTTCCTCAGAAACGAGTGACGTACATGGAAATTCTGACTGCATAAGTTATGCAGTCAGTAACTTAGCATACAGGAATCCTCCTGGGATCCCATGTATTTTAAGTGAGGAGCTATGTCAGCTACGATCCTGGAAAATAACAAGCTTACCACATGAGACATGGAGAGGTGCATCAAATGAGGCCGATATGCAGTATTTTGGAGAGAAATAGTACCGCAAAAAGTTATTGTGCCATATTACATGATTTGAATGTTTTGGTTATATTTATCTGAATAAAGAACTGATGGAAAATTATGTTTTAGAGCCAGCTGCAAAATGTAGTCTTTACGCAAGTGATTTGTAGGGCTGAGCCTGAATTGTTCATTAGGTGGGGTATTTGAATCTCAATTAAGTATTCAGATAGTTGTTTTGTTTTGTTTATAATGAAAACAAAACAAATGCTTAGACTTTTCTAATGTCTACGCAGATCTGGGGACTGAGAGTAGAAGGCGAGGTTACAGTGGTCTGAATATCTCAGTTATCAAATATATCCCCTCAAAACTTTAGTTGAGGCAATGGCAGCCATCATCAGATTTGCCAAATATGGGATGACCGAATTATAATTTGTTAGTTTTGGATATTCACACATTATATTCAAACATTATTCCATCGCATTTTCGATGATTATTTTGCATTTGTATTTTCCTTAAATGTGCTTGTGTTTTTCGAATTTGTAAAACGATTTGGAATATTCCGCTTGTAATACAAGTCTAGGCCACCCTAGTTTTTCCTTCAAGCATCTAGGGATGCAAATTATCGAGTAATTCATTAATCGATAGTTGTTTCATCTTATCGATCGATGATCGATTAATTGATAAGCGGCAATTCTTCTGAGAAGCTGAATTTCCTTCTGAATGTGACACATTTAGGTGGTAATTCAACAAAGTCGTTTAGTTGTTGTACTTTAGAATACTTCCACATATTGTGCATTTGGCGTCTTTGTCGTCATTAACCAACTTAAAGTGGCTCCATACTGCACTCCGTCCTGCCGTGTTCCAATACCCGTACTGTCCGTACTTACTAGCCAAAATTTGAGTACGAAGTACTCCAATTCAGATCCGGCGAAAAGAAGTATACTTCAAGGACCCGGATGCCGTACTCAAAACGGGCTAATCGTGAAGTGTGGATCGAAGGACACTCCCCGTACTCAACGGCAGCCATAATGGTGCGTTCGAGTATTCTCTGCGAGCCGACTCGGATCTCGGATCGGACGCCACGCCCACACTAAAATCGTTTTATTATGTTTTGAGCGTAGGTCGTCGGAGAAAAACATGGACGCCACCCGGAAAGCTATTGTTGCGGTAGCATTGGCCGACTACTACTACTATTTTCATTTATATTATTTCAGGACTACGAAATAATATAAATGAAACGGTGCGTTTTCACCATACGAAAACGCAGCCATTTCAACTTCTACAATTTTCACTTCATTTCATGTTTCAATGTATCTTCTGCATATGTAAGTTATTACAGCAATACGAGTGATTGAAATTGCGATTTAAACCACCAAAGCGGTCCAAACACAATGAAAACAGTTCACTGAATGTCACACTGGGCGCATCCATTTTCAATTCTATCTCGGAAGCCTCGCTCGGTCACCGCTGAGTTCAAACGAGATGGCGAGATCGACTTCCGAGGAAAAGGGGCGTGTTTGTGCGTGTCGCTAGGCAACGTCCTCGGAGCTCCGAGACGGATGGATATTAAAACGCACCAATAGCTACGTAGCAGAAGAGGCGGAGCCAGGCTGAGCCAAAGTCGGCGCATTTTCCACATAGCCTGCATTAATATAGTCATTTTGTAGTTTTTATAGCTTTTTATAGCTGCTAGGCGTAAAGAGTTCACCGTTCAAAGCGGGATGTTTATTGCGGGGGAGGAGCCACGGCGGCAGTCGTGATCGTAATTTCCGGTTAGTGCACCACGGAGTACTCGATTTGGAACAGCACTCGCATCTGAAAAATGTACGTAGTAGCCAGTGCGGATAGTATACTTCCTTTAAGTATACTCATGGAAGTACGGGTATTGGAACACGGCCCTGCTTTGCTTGTGTTCCCGCTTGTGTTCCCGCGTGTGCGTCAAGTACGTCTGGCGTCAAGTGCGCCCTCACGTGGACGGTTGGGGAATTACGGGTTAAAATGCGATTAATTGCAAGTAATTTATTTTAATCGAGTAATCTCTTATCGACAATTAATCGATAATCGATTAATTGTTTGCATCCCTAATTGTTACGCCTTTTTCTGAAAACCTGGCAGCAGCAGCCGTTCTGAAAACGACGACCAGCCGACTAAGTAGCAACTACAAAGTGTATTTAGTGACACACACCAATACGCAGCATGAGGGGCACCTAATACAGGATGGCTTGGCTGTATTTACCAAGGACCCTGAGAGGAAGACAGAGGCAGGATCGAGCAATATAAATTTGTATACATAAAAATAAAATCCCATATCCTGCCTAGCCAATGTTCCGTCAGGCCAAACCAACTAGGCTTCCCCATCATCTTTTCATAAACAACGTAAATAATAAGGTTGGAATATGTGAATAGACTTTTTTTATTCTTTTACAAATTATGTACATATAGTGCTCTAGATAGTACACTGTTTATATTAGGTAGGAGATAGGCAGTATCATCTTAGAAGGAAAGGGAGGTGGACTACATCTTCTGGAGTGGCTGCCAACATTTCCCCGGTAGCCCCGTATCAAAGATGCATTCTGATTAATGTGGTCTCCACTGCCGTGTCGTACAACATGCCTTTCAATATCCCAATTATTAATGCAAAATAAGTCTGATATACAAGACATGTGTATTGGAAAGACAAGGATTAGTTTGATAAAAGACCCCGTACGCTGAAGTATTTGGTCCACATGCTAAAAAGCTGAACAGGAGTGATTGAATGTAACTGAATGGGAATTGCATAAATGCTGGAATGATGCAGTAAAGATAACTTAGGAGCAAGACAAACGGTAGTGCATGTTGTATTACCAGCATTTTAATTTAAATATGGCTTTGTTCCACGTCAGTAGGCATTCTGTATTGCTTCGGGCATTTCAACACAGCTTAGCTTACCACTAAATAAGCTATTTTTAACAGTCTTGTGCGTCTGTGTGCATGGATGGATGTGCATGTGTGTGTGTGTGTGTGTGTGTGTGTGTGTGTGTGTGTGTGTGTGTGTGTGTGTGTGTGTGTGTGTGTGTGTGTGTGTGTGTGTGTGTGTGTGTGTGTGTTTGTGTGTGTGTGTGTGGGTGCGTGTGTGTGTGTGTGGCTGCGTACGTGTGTGTGCACTCCAAATGCATTTCAGCTGATGAGTGTGAGTCCTGTGGGAAAACATGTAAGGAAATTTAAATCAGTTACAAGTCAATATTTTGCAGCATGTGCAGAAGTTCGCTTGACCTCAGCTTCTCTCGTCTGAGTAGTTTCCTTTCCTCAACGCCGGACGACAAGTATGATTTACTTTTTGCTGCACCCACAGGAGGGTAAGAAGACATAGAAGTCATCTGTCCATTTTGGAACAGCAACATCATAACTCAGATAAAAATAACATTTTTAACCAGACACACTTAACCCACTGTGTGGAGTAGGTTGTTCAATCTAGAGCATGGATCGCTTTATTTTAGGAAAACAATCAAGCCATTAAGGGATATATTGTTAAGATTCAGGAGTTGTCAAACAGAGAGAGAGAGAGAGAGAGAGAG